>NC_091301.1:21415858-21615858 GCF_038502225.1 Cherax quadricarinatus | reverse complement strand
GTAGTAGTAGTACAGTAGTAGCAGTAGTACAGTATTAGTAGTAGTATAGCAGTAGTAGTACAGTATTAGTAGTATAGTAGTAGTAGTAGTAGTACAGTATTAGTAGTACAGTAGTAGTAGTAGTAGTAGTAGTAGTAGTATAGTAGTAGTAGTAGTAGAAGTATAGTAGTAGTAGTAGTAGTTGTAGTATAGTAGTAGTAGTAGTACAGTAGTAGTAGTAGTAGTAGTATAGTAGTACTAGCAGTAATAGTCGTAGTAGTAGTATAGTAGTAGTAGTAGTAGTATAGTAGTAGTATCAGTAGTAGTAGTAGTATAGTAGTAGTAGTACAGTAGTAGTAGTAGTATAGTAGTAGTATAGTAGTAGTAGTAGTAGTGTCCGGGGCCCAAAACTGTTCAACAGCCTCCCATCAAGCATTAGGGGAATTGCCAATAAACCCCTGGCTGCCTTCAAGAGAGAGCTGGACAGATACCTAAAGTCAGTGCCGGATCAGCCGGGCTGTGGCTCGTACGTTGGACTGCGTGCGGCCAGCAGTAACAGCCTAGTTGATCAGGCCCTGATCCATCGGGAGGCCTGGTCACGGACCGGGCCGCGGGGGCGTTGATCCCCGGAATAACCTCCAGGTAACCTCCAGGTAGTATAGTAGTACTAGCAGTAATAGTAGTAGTAGTAGTAGTAGTATAAGTAGTAGTAGCAGCTGTAGTAGTAGTTGTGGTAGTAGTAGTAGTTGTTGTTGTTGTTTTTATTGTTGTTGTTGTAGTAACAGTAGTAGCTGCAGCATTAGTATAAGTAGTAGTAGCAGCTGTAGTAGTAGTTGTGGTAGTAGTAGTAGTAGTTGTTGTTGTTGTTGCTGTTGTAGTAATAGTAGTAGCAACAACAGCAACAGTAGTAGTAGTAACAGTATTTATTAGCAACAGTAGTAGTGGCAGCGGTGGTGGTGGTGGTGGCGGTGGTGGTGGTGGCGGTGGTGGTGGTGGCGGTGGTGGTGGCGGTGGTGGTGGTGGCGGCGGTGGTGGTGGTGGTGGTGGTGGCGGTGGTGGTGGCGGTGGTGTGGTGGTGGTGGCGGTGGTGGTGGTGGTAGGTGGTGGTGGCGGCGGTGGTGGTGGTGGTGGCGGTGGTGGTGGTGGTGGTGGCGGTGGTGGTGGTGGCGGTGGTAGGTAGGTAGTAGGTAGGTAGGTAGGTGGTGGTGGCGGTAGTAGGTAGTAGGTAGTGGCAGTAGGTAGGTAGTGGCAGTGGTAGGTAGTAGTGGTAGGTAAGGTAGTCGGTAGTAGTAGTAGTAGTGGTAGCAGCAGTGGTAGTAGTAGTAGCAGTAGTAGTAATAGTAGCAGTAGTAGTAGTAGTAGTATATCCTACTAATTCTACTATAATATTAATAAAAGACTGGAAAAATAACGCTAGCAGTAAACAGAATGAAGCAATGTACCAGATTTAATCCGATAAAATTAAACGTTGGCAGATGTTTTAAATTCTCGCGAAATAATTGTCTAATTAAAATGCAGTGAGCTTAAAAATGCGCCATATAATAGGACAGGTGTTAGCGTGTTGTGTTATTAATAAAAATAACGTGAAATTTGACGTCAAAAACCAGGGTTATTTTTCTTTTTTAAAGCACGAGCGAAAGTTTGAAACGGAATTATTGCGGTCCCATACACATTGACATACGCTGCGAAATTTTTGTAACTCTCTCTGAAAGTGCTTTTGTAATCTTTTAAGGTTCTGAGCTTTGTGTTAACCATGTTAAAAGAATCCTGGTGGTGTCAGTGATTTATTTCCCCCCCCCATCCCTTTGTTTCCGTGTAATTGTTAATATTTTCACGTTACAGACCAAACACTCACTAAACCATACCACAGGCGGGGTTAGAACCCGCGATCAGAGATTCTCAAAACTCCAAACCGTCGCGTTAGCCGGTAGTATGGTTTGTAATCGTGTCATTACGATTTCGTGAGTCATCCGCTCACTCACAGTTGCCCCTCCCACACGTTGCCCGACCATCCATCCATCCAGTATCTGCCCACTCACAGCCTGCCTGCCCACGCTGCCTACACCGCTAACTAGCTTGAAGCATCACAGAGCGACCCTTGTCCACAAAAACCACCACCATGTAACCCAACACCGCGGTCTTCCAACACAGCCACGACTACACTCTATTCAGGCCCCCAATGAAAGTAAGTCACTGCGACGTGTTTTGGGGTTATCTTAGGTAATTTACACTCTTTATGATAATCGCACTCGTGTGTACCTGTACCTAATTAAACTTACAGGCGACAGCCATCACCGTACTACCGACGCTAGAACTGCAGGCGCTGTTATATAAGAGAACATAAGACATTAAAACTGAGGAGCACTGCATCAGGCTTACCGGCCCATGCTTGGACAGGAACTGATCAACTTATTTAAGCACTTACCCTAAATTATTTCAATGGCGCTACTTAGGAATTTGTTACACGCAGCTGCCTTCAAGAGAGAGCTGGACAGATACCTAAAGTCAGTGCCGGATCAGCCGGGCTGTGGCTCGTACGTCGGACTGCGTGCGGCCAGCAGTAACAGCCTAGTTGATCAGGCCCTGATCCATCGGGAGGCCTGGTCATGGACCGGGCCGCGGGGGCGTTGATCCCCGGAATAACCTCCAGGTAACCTCCAGGTAGCCACAATTCAACTGAGAGACTAGTGTTTTCTTATATCCATTCTAAATTTAAATTTCTTACAGGTTCTGGAAAAATCGCCCCGCGCCTTATCTCAGACCAAGCACTCGAAACTGGAAAGTGAACATAACAAGGCTAAGAACTGTTGAGAAACACAGGAGACTAAAGGTTTTACGTGTCATTTTAGGTGCTTCTGGGAGAGAAAAGTTTAGCCTCCTAGCTGATATAAACCAAGTCTTTCAGTCGGCTGCTGATAACGCTACGATGTTCATTGAGGGCCAATTTCATTTATTACACCGTGGAAGAAAAGAAGAAATTAAAACAAGAGCAGAGTACAGGACAAACTCAAACCATTCAGTAGAACGCAAGTCAGATGTGAGAGACCTGGGAGCAATAATGTTAGAATATCTCACGTTCAGTGAGCAACTGCAAGAAAAAAGATTGGTTGAAAAATAGAACCTTGTAAATAAGGGATGCAAAACCACTGATGACATTCTTCAGGTCACTCATTCTCCATAGGCAGGAACATTGCTGTGCATTAACGGCCTCCTTCAAGACAGGTGAATTTGTTGAGCTAGAGCATGTACAGATATCATTCACAATCTGTGTATACTCAGTCTAGGACCTAAATTACTGGGAAGGCCTGAAGTCCATAGAACTGTACCCCTTATATCGTAGACGATAAAGATAAATTATAATCTGCATCTGGAAGATACTGTAAGGATTTTTCACAAACCTGCACACCGAAATTACTACTAACGAACACAAGAGGCTTGGCAGACGGAGCAGGATACCCGCAGTGAAGAGCATGTTAGCGAAGTGTACAGTGAGAGATAACTCAATAAGTGTTAAGAGATCGCGGGTTCTAACACCACCCGTGGTATGGTTTAGTTTCTGAGCGGCGGACACTAACAGCTTAACTGATCAGCCCATCAACCGGGAAACCTGGTCTGGGACTGGGCAGCGGAGGTGGTGGCCCCTGAAAGCAACTACAGGTAATCCTTCTCTTTCATGGATTGAACCTATTAACCTCTCGTTCCCCAGGCGCTTTATGACCCCTATGGGTTTTGAAATTCCCCATGATTAAAATAATTATATACAAGCCTCATTTTTCTTGTATCACCATCCAAAGGAAAACATTCACAATATACCAGTGCAAATTTCTAGATACCTTAAGTAGTTTAATATATTTATATGACGTAAATTTCTAGCAATGTTTGGTTAGTTGACTATGTTAGTGTTGGTGAAATATATACAATATGCGTCTTATTAATAGATATATTTCACTGTATTTCTTGGGGCGAATCTCCAGGTAACCTGCATCCCATGGCTCCTCAAGGGAGGTTCCTTGACGCTGGTGAGGGGCTCTTGATCTAGGGACTTGGATCTGTGCTACGGTTTCCTGAATTGAGCCTGAATACCTTCCAACCCCTCCCCTCACGCGCTGTATAATCCTACGGGTTTAATGCTCCCCCATGATAATAATAATAATGCATTCCATAAACCTCTTGATCATGAACCTTCCAAAATAAAGAGCTTCATCAAGTCATGGTTCTGCTGGGAGCTGCACGACGCTACACCATGATGAGTCAGACACTTGTACAACAAAAAGCCATTGACAACATGCCTATGCACTCAGCCCCGGGCCCAGACTCGTGGAACTCTGTTTTCATTAAGAACTGCAAGAAACCCCTCTCGCGTGCCCTAAGTACACTATGGAAGAGGAGCTTGGACATGGGTGAAATTCCACAGTCACTTAAAACAACTGATATAGCCCCACTCCATAAAGGTGGCAGCAAAGCATTAGCTAAGAACTATAGACCAATAGCTCTGACGTCCCACATCATAAAAATCTTTGAAAGAGTGCTAAGAAGCAGGATTGCAAATCACCTGGATTCCCAAAATCTGCACAATCCAAGGCAACATGGGTTCAGGGCAGGTCGCTCCTGCCTCTCACAACTACTGGATCACTATGACATGGCCTTGGATGCACTGGAAGAAAATCAGAATGCAGATGTAATATACACAGACTTTGCAAAAAGCATTTGACAAATGCGATCATGGCGTAATAGCCCATAAAATACGTGTTAAAGGAATAACTGGGAAAGTGGGGAGATGAATCTTCAACTTCCTAACAAATCGAACACAAAGAGTAGTGGTCAACAGAGTTAAATCGGAGGCTGCCATAGTGAAGAGCTCTGTTCCACAAGGCACAGTACTCGCCCCTATCTTATTCCTTATCCTCATATCAGACATAAACAGAGATATACACCACAGCACCGTATCATCCTTTGCGGATGATACTAGGATCTGCATGAGGCTGTCATCTGCTGAGGACGCGGTTAACCTCCAAGAAGATATAAACAAAGTTTTCCAGTGGGCAACGGTAAAAAATATGATGTTCAATGAGGACAAATTCCAACTACTCCGTTATGGAAAACTGGAGGAGATAATAACTAGAACAGAGTATACTACTAACTCCGGCCATACAATAGAGCGGAAAACTAATGTAAGGGACCTGGGAGTAGTAATGTCTGAGGATCTCACTTTCAAGGATCACAACAGTGCCACGATCGCACGTGCAAAGAAAATGATTGGATGGATAATGAGAACTTTCAAAACGAGAGATGCCAAGCCCATGATGATCCTTTTCAAATCACTTGTTCTCTCTAGGCTGGAATACTGCTGTACATTAAAATCTCCATTCAAAACAGGTGAAATCGCAGATCTAGAGAGTGTACAGAGATCCTTTACTGCACGTATAAGTTTTGTCAAGCACCTTAACTACTGGGAACGCTTGGAAGCACTTGACTTGTACTCGTTGGAACGCAGGAGGGAGAGATATATCATAACCTACACTTGGAAAATCTTGGAAGGAATGGTCCCAAATCTGCACACAGAAATCACTCCCTACGAAAGTAAAAGACTGGGCAGGCGATGCAAAATGCCCCCAATAAAAAGTAGGGGCGCCATTGGTACACTAAGGGAAAACACCATAAGTGTCCGGGGCCCAAAACTGTTCAACAGCCTCCCATCAAGCATTAGGGGAATTGCCAATAAACCCCTGGCTGCCTTCAAGAGAGAGCTGGACAGATACCTAAAGTCAGTGCCGGATCAGCCGGGCTGTGGCTCGTACGTTGGACTGCGTGCGGCCAGCAGTAACAGCCTAGTTGATCAGGCCCTGATCCATCGGGAGGCCTGGTCATGGACCGGGCCGCGGGGGCGTTGATCCCCGGAATAACCTCCAGGTAACCTCCAGGTAACAGTTGGGGAATCTTTATGTTTGAAATGCTTAACATACATAATAGGCTTCCTGAGTCAAATACTGAAGCAGCCTACTGTCTCGGCGACACGTTTCAATAATAACGATTCCCATCTGTTACACAAGTGTCTTACTCATCAGCTTGTCGGTATTTTATGCCATTTTCAACATACTCTACAGCATGATTTACTGGAATACCGATTCCGGTAGAGCAGAGATAGTGTGTTCGCCTCACAAGGGATGGATCCCGGCGGAATCCTCTGTGGAGAGAGAGAGAGAGAGAGAGAGAGAGAGAGAGAGAGAGAGAGAGAGAGAGAGAGAGAGAGAGAGAGAGAGAGAGAGAGAGAGAGAGAGAGAGAGAGAGGATAGATTTCTAAGAGTCTGCAGTGTTGTGGGTCGCATCCTGGTGGAAAACCTAGAAAGGGAAATAAGCCATACGGCGTTATTGTCTTGGGTTATGTTGAGTTATTAACTGTTCAGGGTTGCTAGTCGAAATAAAGTTTTCCACCTAATAATAATAATAATAATAATAATAATAATAATAATAAAAATATGTATAGTAAAAGGACACAAGTGCAACTAATGTGACATTTTATTGTGGAAACGTTTCGGTCTCCAGAAGCTTTGTCAAGCCGTTACAAACAGTACATGGACACAGAGGCTCAGAGTGAGGTGCAATACTAGTGGTAGTAGTAGTAGTAGTGATATAAGTAGTGGTAGTAGTAGTAGTAGCAGCAGTAGTAGTAGTAGTAATACAATATGTTAGAACAATTAACTTGCACATGAGTAAAAGGATATAAAAGCTATTACTTGGGAAACATAAAAATAGGTTAGGCAAATATTTCTATTGAAGGCTGGATAGAGAAGGCCTGTTTCAATGTTCATTCTCTGTAATGTGCTTGTGTAGTATTAACAGGAGAGACTATGTGATGGCAGGGCTTACTGTTTTCAGGAGGATTCTTGCTAAGATGGTGAAGCTGCCTTCATTTTGTTTAATTGTGTTAGAAACAGCTATTAGTGAAGATTTAAAGCACTTTCGTCTGCGGAAATTAGTTTCTTTGATCACTAGTTGGGCGTCCCTGAACTTCATGAGATGATTGGTGGAATTTCGGTTGTACACAGGGGTTGTTCAAATTATCGTTCCTACATGCGTAAATGTATTCATTGAGGCGGGTGTCTAGGTTTCTTCCTGTGTCACCTACATAAATTTTGTCGCAGCCTCCACAGGGTATACTGTAAACCCCTGCATTAACTGGTTCGTAGTGCTTGGATTTTGTTCTGGTTAAATCCTTTATCGAAGTGCTGGAAGCGATGGCGACTCTGGTGTTAGCTTGTGAAAGTACTTTAGAAACGTTTAGTGCAACCTGGCTGTTGGGAAGAATTATAACTTTGTTGGGAGTGGTGTTGATGCATGGAGAATTAATGATCTGAAGATAAAGGATCGATAAAGGATCTAACCAGAACAAAATCCAAGCACCACGAACCAGTTAATGCATGGGTTTACACTATACCCTGTGGAGGCTGCGACAAGATTTATGTAGGTGAAACAGCATGAAACCTCGACACCCGCCTCAATGAACACATTTACGCATGTAGGAACGATAACTTGAACAACGCCTGTGTACAACGAAATTCCACCAATCATCTCATGAAGTTCAGGGACGCCCAACTAGTGATCAAAGAAACTAATTTCCGCAGACAAAAGTGCTTTAAATCTTCACTAATAGCTGTTTCTAATAAAATTAAACAAAACAAAGGCAGCTCCACCATCTCTGAAGTCTTAGCAAGAATCCTCCTGAAAACAGTAAACCCTGCCATCACATAGTCTCTCCTGTTAATACTACACAAGCACATTACAGAGAATGAACATTGAAACAGGCCTTCTCTATCCAGCCTCCAATAGATTTATTTGCCTAACCTATTTTTATGTTTCCCAAGTAATAGCTTTTATATCCTTTTACTCATGTGCAAGTTAATTGTTCTAACATATTGTATTATTACTACTACTACTACTGCTACTACTACTACTACTACTACTACTACTACTACTACTACTTATATCACTACTACTACTACTACCACTAGTATTGCACATCACTCTGAGCCTATATATATCCTCGGTGTCCATATACTGTTTGTAACGGCTTGACAAAGCTCCTGAAGAGCGAAACGTTGCCACAATAAAATGTCACATTAGTTGCACTTGTGTCCTTTTATTTTGCATATTGTCGGTAATTCTACCAACTTTATTACAATAATAATAATAACAATAATAATCTTTATTTTTACAAGTGCATGATACAACGTATACAGACCATAGCTGACATCAGTGACATACTAATATAGAAAGCCCCTTGTTATGCACAGCATTTCGGGCAAATTAGGTTAATTTTGTTCCCCGGATGCAACCCACACCAATCGACTAACACTGTTCACTGCTAGGGAAAAAGGGACAGCAGGTGTATTAAGGTAATGCGTCCTAATATTTCCACTCGTACCGGGAATCGAACCACAGACGTCAGTGTGTGAGATGAGTGCGCTAGCAACCGAGCTACGGGACACCTAAATGCTTCAGAGATTTCAGTCCTGCTCGACTGAGATATTTTGAACTCCACATCTTCAACCACTCTGAAATACTTGGCCTCTTCACCCACCAGTGGGTTGCTGGTGCAGGCTGGCAACCACTTGTTATTCCACACTGTCAAAATCTCGCAAGAGTGGCGTGAGTTTTTGTGTTTTTTCCTTTGATATGCTGGAAAAATATTATTTATCAATAACTTTTGACTAGCAGATTATCAATGGTCTAAGATACATTACTTATTAGAGTTTTATCTTTTTTGAATTAAACTCTACCTTTTCTTGGCACAAACGTGATTGCTCCTACTTTCGTAGGCGTTCTCTCTCTCTCTCTCTCTCTCTCTCTCTCTCTCTCTCTCTCTCTCTCTCTCCCTACGTCCAACCCTACACCCTCTCCCCCTTTCTCCTTTCCTAACATCAACCCCTGTTTCTTCCTCTTCTCTCGTCTCCTACCTCCATTTCTCTTCGCCCCTCCTCCCCTGTCTACCGCCATCCTTCTACCTCCACGCCTCTCTCTTACTCTCTCCGCCAACGTCTATTTCCATCTCCCTCTCTTCCCAATTTACCCTCTCAGGACTCCACAGCCATCTGGGCAGCAGGAAACAGGAACCCTCCCCACCGGGCGCTTATCGTAAAAATTGACCATCAGATATGAGGATCACATAACGCTGCAAGAAAGTGTCTAAAGGATCCCCGTGAGGCCCCGCTGGTCAGTCCATTCGTAGCGGCCGCATGACAAGAAAGGCGCCATTGACCGTGAAAAGGGAAGCGTGATCAGATTCCGGCCTCCATGTTTACGCGCTTGCCTTTCTTCCCACCACCGCACATTCTTCGCTGAAGGAGACTGGGGAGAGAATTTTTTTTTAAGCGGAAGCCAAATATGTTTTTGAATGGTGCTTCGCATTTTCTAAAAGATAAAGGGAAATAATAATAATAATAATAATAATAATAATAATAATAATAATAATAATAATAATAATAATAATTATTATTATTATTATTATTATTATTATTATTATTATTATTATTATTACTACTTTTGAATGCAGACGGTGCAGGATACCTCCAATGAAAAACAGGGAAGCCATAGATGCACTGAAAACTCAATACGCCTTCAACGCCCTCCCTTTATAAAATGGGGGGGGGGGGGGAATCACCCACAAACCCCCTGGGTGTCTTCAAGAGGGAACCCGACAGGTTCCACAAAACAGTTCCTGATGAACCGGGTTATGGTGCTTCCGTTGGACTGCGGGCAGTGGGCACTAACAGCCTGGTCTATCAGACCAACAACCAGGAGGCCTGGTCTGGGACCGGGCAGCGGGGGCGGTGACGTACGGAAGCGACTCCAGGTAAATTACATTTATTATTATTATTATTATTATTATTATTATTATTATTATTATTATTATTGTTATTATTATTATTATTATTATTATTATTATTATTATTATTATTATTATTATTATTATTATTACTAGTACTACCACTACTACTACTACTACTACTACTACTACTATGACATTTTTTAAATCTAATCAGTTTGTTAGGATGTTTCACTACAACATGCAAACTAATTTTCGGTTCGTCAGTCCGGTTCAATGTGATCTTGTCCCGAGTTGAGATTTACATAAGTTTACACACAGCTAATATCACTGTAACGAGAAAGAGTGCGCTCACACCTTGAGTATGCTCCACTTTCTTGGTTTATCTGCCCCCTTCCCTCTCATCTGGGACTGCTTGACAAAGTAGAGAACAGAGCAAGACGTCTCATCTCTCGCCTGGACCCATCCTGGATAGATCTGTCATTTCAGCAGAGCCTTCAACACAGGAGGGATGTGGATGGCCTTACTGTTATGTACAAGGCCAATATTGTCAAAGTACCACACTTGGATCCACTTCGAGGACAGCGTGAAACAAGCTTTTATGCCACAAGACGGGCAGAAAGCAGCAATTTCACTCTGGCTGTATCCTTCTCCAGAACATTACTTCATCTGAGATCATTTATCTCCAGGATGACTCGAGATTGGAATACATTCGTACAGCATAATGATGTCAACGAGATAAAGTCAGTTGATCAGATGAAAATGCTGGCCCACAGATGGCTCCAACTTCATCCTGTTCCCTACTTGTATGTCTCATAACAATAAAAATGCTTTCAAATGAGCTGATATAGGTAACAGCTCTTAGCTTGTAAATAAAGTTAGGAATCCTTAACCTGTAAATAGCTTGTCAATAAAGCTAGCTATCCTTAACCTAACCTTGTCAAACCCTGTGTAAAAGAGATAGATAGATAGAGAGAGAGAGAGAGAGAGAGAGAGAGAGAGAGAGAGAGAGAGAGAGAGTGAGAGTGAGAGTGAGAGAGAGAGAGAGAGAGAGAGAGAGAGAGAGAGAGAGAGAGAGAGAGAGAGAGACAGAGACAGAGACAGAGACAGAGAGAGAGAGAGAGAGAGAGAGAGAGAGAGAGAGAGAGAGAGAGAGAGAGACTGAGACTTCCAGGAAGAAGAGCCTTATCACCTTTCTCCTGGAACTGCTGGCGACTGTAATCTGAAAGTGAAATAGCCAATTACGTCTCTCAACTTCTGCAACTGGTTCTAATTTTTTTTTCCCAGGGTGAACTTGGAAGAGTGGTGGTGGTGGGTGTTGGTGGTGAATGCTGGTTCTAGATGGCCATGGAAGATGATAGTGGTGATGGTGGTGGGCTGTGGTGGTGACAGCGGGTGGGTCATGAGTAAATTGATGGTGGCTTGTTAGTTAGTGGGCTATAATGGTGGTGGTTTGCCGTCGAGTGGTGGTTGTTGTTGGTTGGCTGGGGGATAATGATGGTAGTTTGTTGGTTAGAAGGTGAGTGCAAGTGGGTAGGCTTTTTTTTTTTTTCTTAAATTTGAAGAGTACCTTGAGGGAGGTAGATCATTCTGCGATCTTGGTAATAAAAAATAAAATAAAAACAGCAACAATCAAATTAAACAATAAACTCGTACCACGAATGAAACACACAACATAAATAAATGTTTTGATACCAAGTTAAAATAACCAGCATCAGGTAAAATTCCCATTAATTATCAATGTCAGAAAGTTCACCAGGTCCCTACAGGCACCCTGGTAATCCCTCTCCTCCCTCCTCCAAAAGAAAAAAAATATATAGTAAAAGTGAAATAATTTAAATTGCGTTGAAACAGTTATTCTGTATTTCATAGCAGCATGTTGGAAGCACCACAGGAGAGGGGAGAAGGGGGGGGAGGGGAGGCTGTAGGAGTATCTGTAAATAAGTGGCCTGTGAACGACATGTATATCCTTCATCCTCAATCCTCAGAGTCGTCTTAAAGTGATGGTTACTGTTGTAGGAGGAAGGTGAGGGTAATGGCCGGGTAGTCAGTTGGTGAGCTGTGGTGATGGTTGTGGATGAACATACTTCCACATACTGTATAGTGTCTTTATTCCAGCATCTATATTCATTTTCTTTAGGTATCCCAAATATTACAAACACAGATGATGGACTAAAAGTCTGTAGCACCTGGTCAAAACTAAGTCAGGAAAAACAAGGCCATCAACTAAAAACAAGGGCAAGGCAAACGTAGCAAGGGAAGATTTCTTTACCCATGTATTCTTTCACCAATATTTTCACTATGTACAATGTTCAATGTATGGAGATATCAGAGTAATAACAGTGCATCCAAGAACCACTCAAAGCATGAGTGGCTACGACCAGTGTCTGCAGAAGTTTGCCAGTCAGCCAGGTTGGCCGGAGTGATGTCACCTTGGCTGAAGTAGCCAGTTTCCATGTGATTGTCGGATTGAACTGGACAATAAGCGAAGGTATTGTAAATGGCTGTGTGATGAATGCTAAATAAAATGTAACTCACTCAGAGTACGCCACAACAAAGGTATACCTTTAAGTGGTTGGTTTCTTTTTCCTCCAAGGTTTTCGTCTGTAACTTAAGAACACCTTATCAAAATGGCTTTAAAATTCCATTACTTGTATAGAGTAACCAGGCACTTGTACGTACAAGTTCCAGCCCTGATTCTGTTTTTTGTCCTGTAACCTGAGAAAGCCTTTTCTGATCGACTTCAAACTCTCATCAGTGGTGTATCCTACTCAGAAGAAGGTTTAGATAATTAGTAAGATGTAGAAGTTGCAATTTGCCATTTTAATAAGAAGAGTGTAGTATATTTTCCGTGAAGTAACCCGAGAACATTTCTTCTAGAGGTCAATGGCTGATATCTTGAAGACAGAACAACACAGTAAGTTTTAGCTTCATATATAAGCAAATTTATTAATATGCTAACATGAGTAATAAACCTGAAATAGATTCGAGGCAATAAATAAAGAACTCTTCTTCTAATTGGCCTCAGGTACTAAACTCGGATATATCTTTCAAAAATTAGACTGATCTTAACTTGTGTAGGTGACAATGTCAGATTTATGGAAGAAACTGTAAAATGAAATATTGTTTGTTAAGTGATAATTTATTAATGCCTTATCTGATCGGTTTCAATACTTTAACACAACTAACTTGAGAATGCAACTTCTGAGTGGCTTCAAAACTAAAATACTGTATATTTTGGGATATCTGTCTCTGTGGTAACTAGTGAATGCTTCTTCCGATGGGCTTTAATCTTTCCAAGTTGGTGTGTCTTTTTGGAGAGTTCCAATTGGTTTTGGTAATTTTTTTAGAAATTATAATATGAGTTTTAATGATATAAGTTATTAAGCAATCAGAAGAGACATTCACATGTCCAATACTGATACTCACCTGCATTAAATACTGGCTGCGCACTCTGTACTATTCCTTTTTTGTGTGCATTGAGATAGAGGGGACTGACAGGGATTCTGGGGAGCTGTGATTCCCTTTTTGGATTGTGAAGCGACCGATACACATTAATTGTATTAAAACTGATCCGATTTAAGTTGACTGATTCGACTTTTATTTTGAGTAACTATCCCCCAGTGCCAGTTTCCCTTTTACTTTTTTTCAGAGTTTCACTTGTACACTTCATTAATTGATAAATTTATCAACTTGTCGGTACTCATTCATTACCATCGCAGTCTACATCTTTCAGGAAAGTGTAGATTCAGAACTTTCAATAGATCTGCGATAGATTCTCGATACAGTGGATTAACTTTGTCATCCTTTTCTTCATGTTTTCCTGCTCTTTGATGTTTGTCTGAAAAGTGGATACCAGAGCTGAGCGTCATGAATGAGGCCTTACCAATGATGCATATATATAGATTAATAGTGTAACCTTAATTAAGACTACTATACTTTTAAGTCTATCCTTCCACATATCGTTTCGTGTTTACAGACAACAAATAATTAAATTATTTCCTTTCACAGGGATTTTTTCTTTCGTTTACAAAAATGGGCACATCAGCAGTATGCTGCTGCCCTACTTATTGTGATGGTTATATAGTGGAAATATTTTTTTAACAATGTTTCTTGGACATATTCCACCACACAGAATGGTTCTTCGCTCATCCCGTAATGAAATTTGTCAGCCAGAGCTGGACGATAGCGGTACAGCAGCTAAGGTGTTATTAGCACATGTCCAATGGTCATGAGGTTTTGGTCAAGTTGAGGTAAAGTTTCTATTGCTTAGGAATTATTCGGCTTAGCGCTTCTTTTTTGATTATAATAATAATAATAATTAGGAATTATTACCTGTCAAC
Source organism: Cherax quadricarinatus (assembly GCF_038502225.1). Classification (NCBI taxonomy): domain Eukaryota; kingdom Metazoa; phylum Arthropoda; class Malacostraca; order Decapoda; family Parastacidae; genus Cherax; species Cherax quadricarinatus. Next base: position 21,601,713 of record NC_091301.1, on the reverse strand, counting down.
ACACAGAAAATAGATTTATACTTCTATAAAATATAAAAACACATTTAAACACAATATAAATTAACCATTTCAATAACTCCGCTGAAACCAGTTAGACCAACACAAAATTAATACTGCAATATAATGCATAAGTAGCGCTAACTACACTTAGACCGACTTAAGATAAACTGGACAGGATTAAACGGCATTTACAAATATAAAAAAAAAATAATTCTATCCAGGAAATCTCCTCGTCCTGCCTCGTCTAATTAATTATCTGTATGACACAAAATGTTATATTCATTAATCCCAAACATCAAGAATAATCTCACATATGATCTACCTCTGAAATGCATCTACATAACTCCTAGGTAACTATATAGTGATTAGTCTTTTTTAATATGTTGGGAGACTCACCTCTGATAAGCCAGATTAACCGTGGATACAAAGCAACGTTACGCCAGCCGTTCCTTAATACTGATAGCCAGTACGGGAGAGGCAGCTGTTGTTTAATCAGTGAGCGGGATATCTGACAAAGATCCGAGTCACGAGGCATTTTCCGGTTCCCTGACAAACAAAACACAACCTGATTCACTTACAGCTGGTTGAGCTGCCCTGCATCGATTCATATTTATCGTCTCTGCATAGGAAACAGCCTAACGCAAATTCTTGTCGCTAAAATACTCTTGGAAAAAATGCGTTGAGCTCCAAATATCTTTGATTCAGTAGGACGAAAAATTACTACAATAATTTCACGAGTCTCCATAATAAGAAATAAAGAGAAAAGTAAATAATTATTATACCTGTGCCGGATTATGAATCAGAATTTTTATTTTCAGAATGATATGTAGAAATAAAGTACATATAGAACCGAAAATTCTTTATTGTGCGCACTATTTCTGAAATAAAAATTATCTTTAACGTTCTTTTAATATTTTTTATTTTATTTTTTTTTTTTGCGATTGCGCTCCATTCCTCAACCAGGTTTTCTAGTGTGTTTGATGGAAATGATAAAAAAAAAATGCGAGTCAGGATATAAGAAGAAGAAACGAGAAAATTCAAATGAAGCATTGAAGAGTATCCAGGGATCCATTCTGATGTTCATAATAAATCACGTAACGGGTGGGGGTCGATACCAAGGCAGGTAAGTTATAAAATAGAATAGGAAAAACTCGGAAACGTGATTGTGCCAATACTCCGGTGGACTCTCCACCATTAACAGCACAGTTGGATCAAGATAATCAAGATAATGTTGGATCTTTGAAAATGTTTATCCTGGAGCAGAATCTTATTCTCGAAAAAAAAAAAAGATTTAGTGAAGGACAGGCTAATGTCCCTTAGGAAACAGATAATGTGATATATAAAAATCACAGATACACCGAAGATAACATCAGATGCTAACTTTACTAAATAAGCCTATGCCTGCAAGTGAGTGTATTCTGAAGAGAAGTCACTATGATATCAGTTATTTTGCTGATATCACCTTATCTCAGAATATTGACGATCCCAACTTTTCAACATCATGTAGAAAATTTGATAAGAGAAGGTATGAAAACAAGAAATGATCAGTAGACACTTGGGAAATAGAGAGATTATCTAGAGAGACTGACTCATCTGCTCTTCTTCAGCTGGTAAACTGGTGTATGTAAATGATTTGGCCACAGCAAGTATTGTAATCAATTTCAAATTGATATTGATGTTAGACTGAATGTAAACACAAGGATAGCTGCTCAGGAACTGTCAAAGGATCACATCAAAGAACACTCCACGATGCTCGAGCACCAAAACAAACAGAATTGATGCAGAACTGCAGAAGATGAAAGAAAGATCTTTTAAATTCCGGGTTAAAGTTTTGAGGAGAGTTGGTGCAGTAGTAACGAGCCTTGAAGAGAGAGGACTAGCATTTCGTGGAGATATTGAGATGCACAATTTTCCAAAACAATGTAAAAGATCTTGGGTTGCATTGGCCTCTTTAGCAGAATTCGACGTATTTCCTGAAGATCACACTAAGATACATGGTAATCTAGGGAAAGGAAATGTGTCTTCCGTCAATCTTATTTTATGAATATTTTAACCTATTGCCAACTGAGGGTAGGAAAATCATGGAATCTTAAAACAATACAGCTAAATAGTAGGGAATTAATTTTGATCAGCTGACGGTAAAAGTCAGCTATATCACCATTGATAGATATGTCGTTGAAAGATTTCTTCGGCTCATCCCAGTTCAACAACAGATGGGAAGTATTTATTTGAGGTTCTAAATAGTGTTCGTGAATCTCATGGCATCACTGTGGAAAACTACAGGTCATGGTCATATGAGAATATCAACAATAGGAGGGGCATACACTCAGGTGTTCAAGCAAGATTTCACAAAGAAAACTGTAAAACTGAATGAGTCTCCTGTTTAACCCACAATCTGAATTTTGTTGATAATTTGTTGCCGAGTATTGCACTGAAGCAGTTTTTTTTTCTTTTCTTTGTGCAATTTTTATTTTACACGTTTCTTTGCTTCACCTCAAAGATGGGCATAATTAAGAACATGAAGAAAACTGCTCATGTCAGTTGAATTGTGTCAACGACGAGGCTGTCAGCACTAAGTAATGGCAGTAGATAACTATTATGAAAGTCGCTGAAGCTTAACTGACAGACCTGAAAGTGACAACTGCTGTCAGCTACTGTTGAAGCAGAAGTTGAACCATTTTGATACAGCCTTCATGTCCACCATTTGGAATGATCTGCAAATGACAATGTAAGCAAAGCTTCGCACGCGGCTGGGAATTATGCACCAGTGTCAAGATTATGAAGATACAGGATACACTTTTGTACAATTATGGTGACACCAGTGTAACAAATTTGAAGAACTGGAAAAAAATGCCAGAGATCTCACAACATCTGTTTATAAAGAGAGTCATGCACGAAAGAGTGAAAACTTGATGTTGAAATTGATGTTGGTTTCAGTATGGACAATCCAAGGAACAGATTCTGTATCCAGTGCTTCTGTCTTATCAGGGATTAACTTTGTGGAGATGAAAAAAAAGGAGAGATCCACATGCCAGGCTGAATGACCAATTCAGTTTCCTTGTTGAAAGATCACAGTCGACAGAGGAAATTAATTTTCAGTGTACTGGTTACTGTGTATGCAACAGATCTTGAAAAAAAATAATACTGACGAATTCCTGTTGTTCCTACATTTGCATGCGGATAAAATAATAGCGTGGCAGAAATAATCAAAGTCCAAATATCAAACAAGGTATCAGCACCTTTCCAAACGTTTACATTGCTCTATGGAAGTATTTTGCTGTCTTGGGAACGAGTTGTGAAGGCGAACATTTCTTTCGAAATTTAAGTAGATAAATGGTGTCTCCGACCAACCATTGGATAATTACCCAACAGTGAGAATATGTGATAAACACTAAGACATTGCTGATTTTGCAAAGCAGACCTCGGAAAACTCATCTCTTATGTAAATTTCTTGCAATTTTTTAACAGTGTTAAGAAAATATATTTGTTGCTGTTTTTATAAAATTAAAAAAGTCATTCGTAGGCTGTTTAATATCCGTAGGTCATAACTACAGTGTCTTTACGATACAACAGCCCTGCTAGGTACAAATACACGAGCGCATACATAAGGACCCGCTTGTTGCACAATGTAAACAGTACAGACAACCTGATTCACAAACGCAACCACAATCTGTACTAGAATGTGATATTATTATTATTATTATTATTATTATTATTATTATTATTATTATTATTATTATTATTATTATAATATTTGTGGGAAAGTATTAAACCCATAGGGGTGACACAGTTCCTGGGGAATGGGAGGTAAAGAGGTCAAATCCAAGGAGAGAGGAGGGTAGCTCAATTCCCTGGGTTAAGAGATACGTACTAAGAACATCAAGGCACCGCTAGTGAAGGGAAGAATGTGACCAAACTTCTGACTATTATTAACCTTCATCCACAAAACATAAGCGTTTCCCTAACACAGCAAGTTTTATTTCTCCTCAGTTCTGGATTGAGCTTAAGTATTAGTAGAGACATACTACACTAATACATTAACTGCATTATACCCTTCTGTGTTAATGAAAATTCTTTGAACTACCGACGATCTTCTCTTAACTACAAAGCCTTTGAGACATTGTCAAAAAGCAAACTCATAATAATATACCTTATTATTTGCATTTCAAAACAGTTTTGTTCCAAGAGAAATAAACTTTAAAGTACTAACGTGTTTTAAAAATAACAGGTTTTAAAGTTAGTTTCTACTCGTCTCGTCAGGCTTGTGTTTTCCTCTGTCCGTCTTCCTCTCTCTAGGCGAGAAAGGAGCACAGATAAGCAATAGATTTTGGTGTTTTTATGGAGGTGGACGAGGAAATGAAATGTGAGTGGTCATCCAGACACGTAATGCATCGTTTAAGAAACATGCTTACTCTGCATTGTCTATCTTCACACCCACTTGGCTTGTTCTACATGTGATGTTCATGACACATCTGTGCATCGTTCGTGGCATATGCTCTGTCCACCGACCACTTGTACATAATTCAGAAAGCAAAACTACTTGAACAAAGCCTTGTATCCTGAACATAACTCACATTTAGTTGACGGTAAATCCAGCATCATTAGACATTCAATTCAATTCAATTCAATTCAAAGCTTATTCTCTATAAAGATTACAATGCTGTGTTTACAGAATTTGGTTATTGTGTGGTTTGCATGTAGTAAAATAATAATTACAGAGTGTACCACTAGAACACCTAGCATGGCTAGACATTTCGGGCAGACTTAGATTAATTCTTAAATTTAAAATATTACAAATTATGAGGTAAGTTGGTATTATGGCTAAGTGACTAAATACTAGTTTGTGAGTTTAGCAATGTGAATGCTTTTGTTTTGGCACAATGCATAGTTTCAGTATTGGAGTATCACAGGCCAACTTATGACTAGTTAGGATTCATTATTTTAAGATTGAGATTGATATTTCTGTTTATGGTCAAATGGGTGAGTGAGTGTAAGTGTGAACCACCAGGTGGTATTCGTGTAATTAGTTGACGGGGTGTATCAGGGAGATAAGATGTTTTCTAATGGTAGTTTTGAAGGTGATGAATGTGTCTGCAGTTCTAGAGTTTTCAGGTAGGGTGTTCCAGATTTTAGGGCCTTTGACATACATTGAATTTTTGTGAAGGTTTAGTCGGACACGGGGAATGTCATAGAGATGTTTGTGTCTGGTGTTATGCCTGTGGGTTCTGTCACAACTATCAAGAAAGCATTTTAGGTCAAGGTTAATATTGGAATTTAAGGTCCTGTAGATGTAGATTGCACAGTAGTAAGTGTGAATGTTCTGAACAGGGAGTAAGTTTAGATCTATGAAGAGTGGGGGGGGTGTTGCCAGGGATGGGATTTAGTGATTATTCTTACTGCAGCTTTTTGTTGGGTTATTATTGGCTTTAGGTGTGTTGCTGCAGTTGATCTCCAAGCACAAATAGCATAGGTGAGGTATGGATAAATAAGTGAATGGTATAGTATGAGAAGGGCAGTTTGCGGCACGTAGTATCGTATCTTGGAGAGGATCCCAACCATTTTGGATACTTTTTTGGTTATGTGTTGGATATGGGTGCTGAAATTCAGGTTGTTGTCGAGGTATAGGCCTAGGAATTTGCCCTCATTATGTCTGGCAATTAGAGTGTTGTCGATCTTAATGTTAATTTGCGCAACTCCTGCTCTGCTACCAAACATAATGTAGTAGGTTTACAGTGTTAAGCATAAGTTTATTGGCTGTCATCCAAGTCGATATTTTGATCAGCTCCTCGTTAACAATGGTGATGAGGGTGGCAAGATTGGGTGAGAGATGACATAAGTCCTGTCGCCAGCAAAGAGAATGGGGTTCAGGTGTTGGGATACGTTTGGAAGATCATTGATGTATATGAGGAAGAGCAGGGGACCAAGGACACTTCCCTGTGAAACTCCAGTATCAAGTGGCCGTGTTGTTGATGCTGTGTCTTTAATGGTGACATACTGATACCTATCAGTAAGGTAAGATTTGAAATATGCAAGCGCATGGCCTCTTATACCATAATGGTCAAGTTTGTGGAGTAGGATGCTTTGGTCTACTGTGTCAAAAGCTTTTCTTAGGTCAATAAAAATTCCTAGTGGATATTCCTTATTTCCCAATGCTGTGTAAAGCAGATCTAGCATTTTTATGATTGCATCATTAGTGCTTTTATTTTTCCTGAATCCAAATTGGCAGGGGATGAGAATGTTTTGTGCCGTTATAAATGAATATAGTCTCCTGTGCACGAGTTTCTCAAAGATTTTGGATAGCAATGGTAAGTTTGATATTGGCCTATAGTTGTTTAAATCTGTAGGGTCACCACCTTTATGTATTGGTGTAACCCTTGCCGTCTTGAGTAGTTTCGGGAAGGTGCTAGTTTCTAGTGACTTGTTAAAAAGTAATGAAATAGCATGCGAAAGGACATGGGCCGCTCGCTTGTACAATAATGGTGGGACATGAGACAGATTCCCTGAACTATTTTTAAGTGATTTTATAATCTCGGTGACTTCTGTGGGCTCAGTTGGTGTAAGGTAGAAGGAATTTGGGAAATTCCCATCTAGGTAGTCCCCGGCATGGGCATTGGTATGTGGGATTTTATTGGCGAGATTAGATCCTATGGTTGAGAAGAAGTCGTTTATCTTGTTAGCTGTGTCAGTGGGATGCAGTGGTGTTTCATGAGGTTTAGTTAGGACAATATTCTTGTTTTTTTTCAGTTTGTGGGTCCCTAGAATCTGCGAGAGTGTTTTCTAGGTCTTTTTTATATCTCCTCTTGTGTCAGTGAATCTGTTGGAGTAGTATAGTTGTTTGGGTTTCTTTATTACTTTGGTGAGAACTGATGAATAGTGTTTAAGAATATCTTTGTGTGTTAAGCCCTGTCTATATTGCTTTTCATATTGGTGTTTCTTATCAATGGATTTCAGAATGCTGCTGGTTAGCCATGGGCAACCAAGCCGTTTGTTTGTGATCTGTTTCGTTTTTATAGGACAATGTTTGTTGTATAGTCTAAGTAATTTGTTAAGAAAAATGTCTGCCCAGTCATCAATACCATTGGCCTTGGAGAATTCTGTAGGCCAGTCAACAGTCTCTAGGTCAGCTGTGAACTTCCTTACTGAGGCCTTGTCATAGAGTCTAAATGAAACTTTCTTGTATTCAAGTGGTGGTTTACTAATGTTTGTTAAGAGGAAGGTAGGGTAGTGGTCTGTAGTGCTATCTGTGATTATCCCTGATTTAAGAGGGGCTAGTATATTGGTCCATATGTGGTCTATTATGGTTGCACTTGTCTCAGTGAGCCTGGTTGGTTTAGTTATTGTTGGTATGAGAAGTGTGTTGTTCATATTGTTGATGAAATCAGTTTCAGGCTGGTCATCTAGTAGGCCAAGGTTGATGTTGAAGTCTCCAGCTAAGAGAAGGTGGTGGTTATTCATTTGTCTGTTTGTTATTAGTGCCTTTAATTTCTCACTGAAATTTGGGATGTTTGTGTGGGGTATCCGGTAAATGGCACCGATTGTTACAGGCGTCTTAAGGTTTTTTACAGTAAAATTAGCAAAAATGTATTCCCCATATTCATCACTAAAGCAAGTGGTGCTAATACAAGATAATTGGTTAGAGTAATAGATTGCAATACCACCCCCAACTTGGTATGGTCTGCAGTTGTGGATTGCTGTGTATCCTGTGTGTCCTGCTTAAGCCAGGTCTCAGTAAGAATAACGCAGGAGAAGGGTGTCTTTAGTGATTCAAGTGGTGCTAGGAGGTCATCATAGTGTTTGCTGATAGACTTTTAGCATTGTTTAGGATAGTGCTGGCTTGTGATGCTGTGTAATAAAGGCAGTTACTTTCCAATAGGTTTTGATTGGGTGTCAGATTATGGAGGTTCAGATCAGGGTCAACGTGATCAATCATCTTCTAGGTTTAACTTATGGTTATTTATATCCCGAGTTGTGTGTTGAGTTCTAGTACTGATATCTGTTATGGTGGGAAGTTTGGACAAGTATATAGCTAAAGCATTTTGGTCATATAGAGTATAGTCACTAATACACATAATGAAATTGATGTTGTCTATGTGTTGAGGGGCATGGGGAGAGTAGTACACTCTTAACAGATGTCTAACGTGGTTACTATTATCGATGTATGCTGAAGGTTTATGAGTGAAGGTTTTTATCATTATTTAGTAATTATATCGATGGGCTGTTGTTACAGACCAATGAATTGGTTAACTTAATGTGTTTCGTTCGCTGCTGCATCCGAGAAAAATATCCCCATATCCATTAATCCAGCGCACTATACTTAAATGCACCCTCCAAAAGAAGAATAGTTCAGGGAGATCATACCATTCTAACGAAGCGAAATGTAAAAATATTGTATAAGAAATGCCCTTAAAAAGTGGGGGTTATGTTTGTTCAGACACCCAGGAACCATTAGTGTGTTACCGCCCGCACTACCATCTAGCGGGCTGGGGCTAAACTTCTGTTCCTCGGGTCAGATTTACTTTAATTTCTGCTCCTGGTAATATTAACCTTACTTGGTGTGGGTTGAAGTTTGGAAAATCACTTCACTTCCACTCTTCTCCTGATCAGGTACGGTGATCTACCAGAGTATTTCTGTTGATTGTTACTGTTTTACCTGGTTACCAGTAATGACACTGAAGCAGAATACCATTCACTGACTGGATGAGGTAGAGTGCGGTCGTGCTTTGCACCCCTCTACTGTTTACCCAGACAAGCTACTTAGAAAACAATATGGCGCTAGGTGTGCACCGGAGAGTGAATACTGTGGGCATTGAGCTCATTATTGGGGCTTTAACGCCTACGTCAGCTGAGGTGTTATTGCCCAGAATTATAAGAGATACATATGGCATCAGAGATGAGGATTTACATGGAGTGGCACTAAATGGTGTTTATAGAATATTCGCGAAAGTGCTAACAGGTCAACTGTACGAGGCGTTGGTGGATCATTTTCAAGATGTCAGCATTAACGTGACACCGGCAGTGAGGGTCAGGTTGACGGACGTATCAAGACATTATTCGTTGGTCAAGCTCTGTAACGTGCCTTTTGAGGCTGATGAAGCGGATATCAGAAGTGTTTTCAAAAGATATGGGACTGTACATCTAGCCCAACCTGGAAAATGGGTAAAAGGAGCTTATGGTGAGTTTCCAGAGGGTACTTTCAATCTTAAGATGACGGTGAGACATCCTATACCCTCTTATGTATATCTCGAGGAGTTTAAAACCCAGGTAATGGTGGCGTATGCCGGGCAGAGGCGTACGTGTCATCTGTGTGGTGAATATGACCATATGGTGGCAGATTGTGGCAAGCAGAATTGGGCTCCTGGGCTGGCAAGAGGCGGAGTGCCTGGGCATGAGAAAATGATGCCCGAGGAAGAACAGAGGCAAGGAGGAGGACATGGTCGCATGAGGAGTGAAGAGGTGGTGGCTACTCCCTGTGGCATCGGCAGGGGACATGGAGATTCATGAATCACCCAGCCCATTGACAGTACAGCTGTCGAGTGAGGAGGTGCAAGTGGGTGCAGAAGTGAAAGCTATCGAGGAGGAGTTGGTGACGGTGTTACAGGCTATGTTACAGTCTACGGCGGTGGAGAGTCACAGCGAGCAGGAACCTGGGATCGGGGCGGAAGGAGGTCTGTGCGGGAGGAGGGAGGACCAGGTGGTACCTGTAATGGACAGTGCGATTGCCATGGAAGGACATGGAGGCGAATTCAGAGTGGTAGAGGTGGAAGTCCATTGTTAGGACTCCCAGGGCACTGATATGGAGATGAAGGGAGCAACGAGGAAAAGGGCGGCAGCATCAGATTCGAACGATGTTCTGATGCCGGTGCAAAGGCCAGGGAAAAAGGCATGGGTTAACCCCAGAGTGTCTCTAAGAGAGGGCCAGAACATAAGGGGGGAGGGGGGAAGGAGGGTGGAGTACGAGGCAAAGGCAATGCCCAGGGAAATGGTCAGAAAGGGAAGAGTATTGAAATGAGGTGGGGAGGGAAACCTTAAACCGGCCTCAGGTGTGTAACAATATATATTAATGGTCTGTGTGATGGTGTAAAATGTGAGTACTTCCAGATGTTTTTGAATAGATATAAGGTTGACGTGGCTTTTGTGCAGGAACACAATTTTAAACTTGGTCGTGAACTAATGGTGTCTGGGTACCAGGCTTATATGTTGCCGTCTGAGCATTTAAAAGGAGGAGTGGGTGTGTTGATCAGAGAGGCGAGCCCATTTGTATTGCACAGGAAAGAGGGGTGGAGGGGGGAGAGTATTATGTGTGGAAGGATGGTGGATGGGAGAGAGAGTGGCGTTTGTGTGTATGTCCCGGCAGAAAGTAAAGTGAAAGTAAAGACGGATTTTGTACGGGAGGAACTTGCGTACTTCCTATGCACATTACCGTCAGTGGCGATTGTGGGGGGAGATTAGAATTGTGTAGTTAAGAGGGCAGATGTGGAACCCAGAGGAGTGGGATATTTTTCTTCAATCTTCGGGGGCCTGTTTAGAGATCTTCAGTTACGAGATGCTTTTGGGGGAGGTACGTGTGAGGTGGAACATACTTTTATAAGGTGGGGATACACGGCTCGTTTGGACAGGATATATTTATCTCAGAGGGCTTTGGTAGTCTTTTAAAACCATTGAGATGGTGTCTTCCGATCATAGGGCGGTAATAGTGGAGGTGGGATGGGAAGCTTTGGCTCTTAGGCAGGGAGGTTATTGGAAACTGAATACGATGGTTTTGGGGGATGGGGAGGGAGTGGAAGGTTTTGCAGTATTTTAGGAACAGCTCTGTACGGAGGGAAGGACTGAGGAGGATGTGGTAGGATGGTGGGATAGTGTGGCTAAGGTAAGAATACGTCAGTTTTATGTGAGGGAGGGCAAATGCATTAATCAATTGCGGTATGGATTGTCAAATTATTTAGAATCTAGATTACGGGATTGTTACGTGGCAGAGGGGGTGGCAGGGGTTTACCCCATGGAGGAAATACAAATGTTGAAGAACAGGATAAGGGATTTGCAAGAAGAGCATTTTGCAGTGGTATGGGTACAAGCGGGGTTGGACGAAGTACTCTGGGGCGACAAGCCATCGGTTTGCATGCTGCGAATGACAGAAAATGACTGCAATACCGGGATTGCAAGTCATTTCTTCAGTGGTTTTTTTTTGAGAGAGTCAGGTATTATGGGAAACAACAGGGATGAGTGTGTATGCAGATAGATGGTTTGAGAAGTATGGGGAAAGTAGTGGGGTGGATGGCGAGGTTCTTGGGCAGGTATGTGAGTATGTGCCGTGAAAACTCAGGAGGAGTGATCGGGAGGCACTGGGTGAGGTCATTGAGGAGGAGGAAATATGGAGAGCCCTTATGGATATGAGGAAGGGAAAGGCACCCAGATAAATGGTTTACCAAGCGAATTTTATGCACAACACTGGGGTCTGCTATGGGGTTTCCTAGTAAGGTTAATGAATGCCATGAAAGATGGAGGTAAGATGGGAGAATCACAGGCAACGGCGGTGGTGGTGCTGGTCCCGAAGGGTACAAAGCAGAGTACCCTTTGGGATTACTGAGCCATTTCATTGCTTTGTGCTGATTATAAGCTGTTTGCGAAAATTCTTGGAAATAGGCTTAAATGTGTTGTGGGGAGGGTGGTGTTTGAGTCTCAGTTTGGGTTGCCGGGTAGGTCAATGGTCGAGGGCCACGGAATCATAAAGGGGTTCCTGGAGGACATGGAAGGGGGAAGAGGGGCATTGTTGACATTGGCTTGGCAAAGGGCTTATGACAGGGTGGAAAGAGGGGCTTTGCAGGATATTCTCCTCAAATAGGGGTTTGGCAGAGAAATAGTGGGGTGGGTGGATATGTTGTACTCAGGAGCAAAAGTAAGGTTGCAAATCAATGGGTGTGTGGTGGAGGGAGTCACCAAGGAGCAGGGTCTTTGGCAGGGTTGTCCATTATCACAACTATTGTTTGCATGTGTTCATGATCCTTTTTATAGGATGGTGGAGGATCGTCTAAGGAATGGGGGGGATGGTGTGCGGAAGCCTTGGCCTGGCTTGGTGGGTTATGTTGATGATACAACTATTCTGGTGTGTGAGGAGACACGGCTAGAAGTTTTGGGGAAAGTTGTACATATGTTTGGGAAAGCTACTGGGATGAAAGTAAATCTGGAGAAGTCAATGATAATGGGGCTGGGAGAGTGGGCAGGGAGATTGGAATGGGGATGTGATGTAGTGCAGCATCAGGCTGGGAGTCTGAAAATCTGTGGTGTCATATATGAGGTTGACCCGAGTGCTGCAAGGGTGAACAATTCGAATAGGATGGTGGAACAGGTGCAGCGACGTTTGGGAATACTGCAACCTCACCATTTAACCCTTAGACAACAAGCAATAGTCATCAATGAATTACTGTTTAGTAAAGTCTGGTTTGTTTCAGCAGTGTTGCCATTAACAGGAACGGTGATCACGAGTATTCTTAGAATGGAGTTCAAATTCTTGTGGGGTTCAGGGTGCGACTGGTTGGGAAGGGAGGTAGTGACATTGCCAGTATGTAAGGGAGGGTTGGATTTGTTGGACTTGAGAAAGCATGTGAAATGTGTGTTCATTAAGAGGGAAGTGATGTGTGTAGGTGGATCGAGGGGGATGCAGCTAGATAAGGTACATGATCACCTAAGGAAATGGCATGGGGGAGTGGAAATGAAGGAATGTGAAAAAGTGTTTCATGCCTTAGTGATGCGTGTAGGTGGATGGAGGCGGGGGGAGCTAGATAAGGTACATGATCACCTAAGGAAATGGTATGGGGGAGCGGAAATGAAGGAATGTGAAAAAGTGTTTCGTGCCTTGGTGTTAGCCAGGGAACCGGGAAAAGTAAAGGTGGGAACTTCATGTAAATTGTTAGAGGGACATGTAGTGGTGCCAGTTGAAGAGATCTACCCCATGAATGCATGGGATGTAATATGGCAAAGATTTAGTAAATTAAGGATACAACCGAGGGCCCGTGAGGTTATGTATCATTTCCTACTTAGTATATTGCCAATGGGAGCGATGCTCCGAGATAGGAGGGTCATCGAGGGTGGGGGGGTGTAGCAGATGCCGTGGAGAAGAGACTGCGTATCATGATGTCTATTTTTGTGAAAGTTTGGAGTACATCAGGGTATGGATGAGTAAGGTAGTGGCAAGGGTGGAGGGTCAAGGTGTGTCTGTATTGCAAGTGTTGAGTCTTGATATGAGTGGGGTGCATGAGGATGTGGCAAGGGGTTTAGCAAATATAATCGTGGACTACATATATGTTTTGTGGGGTATGAGGGGGGAAGGAGGGTGGGGAAGTGCTGAGAAGGATATTGGCGGGGACATTTTATCAAACTTTGTGTCGCAGTAGAGACATATATGGGAAAAGGTGGGGTGAGGTTTTTTCTGAAGGCTATAGAGGACTAACAATAGGGAATTTGTTGGCGTTATAACAGGATTTTAACTGCCAGGGTGAGTATGTTGGTAAGAGGGGGGGGGGAGTCAGGGGTATTCAACGGGCTGACTTCCTCGGGTGTGAAGTGATGGGTGGATGGGTGCGACTGGAAGTACGGAAGTACACGTGTGAAACTGGATGTGATGGTGTGAAAGATCTATTTTGTTTAGTTCCCTTGTTGTGGAAGGTATAAATGACAGTTTAAATATATAACATTTATAAATATATAACGTATAAAATATATATCATGAATAATTTCTTTGGTAGCAGTTATGTTCCGTTTCTACTGTTCTTGCAAGTGATTTTTAACTTTTCTTGAGAGGGTATTCCTTTCACTATGTTCCTTGAAACATTGAGTTTGTTTTTTTTTTTTGCAATTTTTGTAACGTGTTCCTGCATCACTTTTGAAGTAATTACCTATTATGTAATTATGTGTGAATAGGATTAATAACCTAAATTAATATCCATCGTATATTTATTTGTAGGTAATACTAGTTAGACACATGCTAGAAGGCACAGCGGAAGTCTAGTCTCATGGAATATGTGTTAAGTTTTGGTATGTTTGTGTGAGGCGTGTAAGATGTTATAAGGAGTTTGGTATGGTGTTATCTTACTAAAATCAAGATGAACCATTTGGATAGTCTTATTCATGTCCTAGTCTTGGATTCTTTTAATATATTTACATATCCTAGTATTTTACCGATAATGTAGCATGTGGTGTATTTTCTTGCTTTTGAAAGCATGAACTTCACATTATGCAATGTTGTTATAAAAGCTTGGATTTCATGGTTGTTACATTAATATTAATATTATATGTTGTCGGTGTATATTCTTCTACTTATAAAAGCATATGAGTGTATAGGAATGTAATGTTCATATCTGTTGTGGAAAATAATTTCCCAAAATTATGCTGTATATTTTTTATAATGTAAATATACCTGATTAATACATTACTATTGCTCTAAAGTGCAATTTGAAGAAGAGAACCGACAGGGAAGCTCTGCGCCTGTGCTGACGAGCGTGAGAGAGTCGCCATTGTTTTGAATGTGGTACAGGCACGTTAGTGAAATGTGCATAAATTTTCGTCGCTCTAGGGGGTTATATTGGGCTTAAAATCTCTCAAATAGGAGCCAAAATCGTTGGAATTTGCAGTCCTGCATAATGTGAGCATTAAGCAGATGGACAGGACAGCTTTGGAATCCCAGCTAAATTGTCTATTTATGTTGGAATTCTGGCCAGTATTTTCTTCATATTTAGGCAGGGGTTTGTATGACACACCGTAATCTCCAGACTAATTGGTGAATCTTATTATTATAAATTCTCCTTCAATGTATATGTATTCACATTTTAAATTTAATACAGTCCACATATTTATATTAATGTTTTTACCAGAATTCCTGGTGACGTATATTTCATTTGAAATTAATATAGGCCCAGAGTGACTTGTGGAGAGGGGAACATTTTTTGCGACCTAGGTGTCCTAAAATTTCTACTTGTCTCTGTAACCTTGATAAAGAATAATTATCTTTGTTACCATTTACTGGTATGTATCTTATGAGTTACTTCCAGGTAAATTTAATTTTCCACGTCTGCTTTTAGTCTGTAATTTCATGTTTTTGTGTTTTTGTTGTTCATGCACCACCAACTTTTGATAAATACTCATTAAGTTTTTGATGAGGTCAGGATATGATCTTAAATGTAAGGATAATTAATGGTATGTTTCTTAGAACGGTCAATGTAAATATTTTAATGTGAAGGGGTGGGGGGGGGGGGGAAGTGCCAGCTGTGTGTCTGCACTGGCAATAGTAATAATCGTAAAAGGAAGGGTTTGCAGGATATGTTGTGGGTTGTGTATCTGGTTGTAATATGGCCATTATCTATAGTGTTTATTTTCTGTACTGGGATTGTGTAATAGAGGTTATTGTTAATATCCAGTATAGTTTTTAATTTTATTATACTCTTATACATCCTTGTATTTGTTCTATGTTTTAAATAAAAATATAAAAAAAAGAAGCAGAATACCACCCTTTGTCTTTCTTCAATGTTCTACTTATTTAACCCTTAAGTAACCAGTGTTGTTTTCTTTATTATCAGCTCTGATGCTGGCCTGGTCATTCAGGGTAGACGCTAGTTAACTGGAGCAAGATCTCTGCCTACAGCACATAATGGGACATTATGACTCCTCGCTTCTGAAATCTGAATTGTTGCACTACGGCCAAGTAGTGACAAGAATTTCGGATCATCGGACGAACACCGCCACTAAAACATCACAGAAGACCATCCTGGGCATAAGATACTCCTGTTTCAACATCTTACCACAGCGGCCAATATTTATTTTATTTATTTTTAATTAAAATCCTTAGGAAATTATCATAACTATTATCCATCAAGTTATTCATTATTTATTTTTCCATTCTTTTGTTCAGGCGGAAGGCGCTTCCCTAAAAATATGAATGAGTGTATGCATGTGAGCGAGCACATATATGCCATGAATGCATATCATACATAGCTGGTGTTTACATACAAACTAGCTCTAAAAGTTTGAAGCCGATCAGAAAAGCATTCTCAGTTATCGCACAGAATCCAGTGATTCCAAGCGTTCCTTAAACTGTTTCTGTACAGTACAGTGGAACCTCTGGTCACGAACGCTTCCGAACACGAACAAATCTGTTCACGACCAACAAATTCGCCAAATTTTTGCATCTGGTCACGAGCACATAATCGGTGCCGAACAAACACAGCCGCGCCAATTTTCACATTCAGCGCCAATTTTTTTGCACGTGCCAATTTTTCCTACTTCCTGTAATTACGACTTCGATAAATTCGGATCGGCAGTGTTTTATCAGCAGGTAGCTGTATAGCCCATGTGGTTTAGCGCTTCTTTTTTATTATAATAATTATCAGCAGGTAGTAACGAAACAGCTTCTTGCAGTGCCAATAGCCGGTTAGGGCTTGCTCTATATGAATTTTGGTAAAACGATTTTTCTCTCACTTGTTTGTTGGGCTATCTTATTGAAACTTGGGCAATGTATAATGGAAAGATGCTTCTTAACGTACACCAAAAATGAAAGAAATCGGACGATAAATAACGGAGTTCACTGCTCAGCCATTAGATGCCCTTTTAAACTCTTAGCCTCATGTAATGTTAGTTTTCTCTGTTGTTCAAGGTTTTCTCAGTGTTATTCAAGGTTTTTACACTTTGTTTATTATTACACTGTGCATTCTATGGTATAATTAACTATATTTATGCTTAAGTCTTGAAAAAACAATATTTGAATACAGTTCGTAGGGGTCTGGAACAGATTAATGGTATTTACATACGATTTACATACGTGTCGTCCTTTGCTGATGATACTAGAATCTGCATAACATTGTCATCCATTGAGGACACTTTAAATTTCCAGATATTAACCAAGTCTTTAAAATGCGCTTCAGAAAACAACATGAAGTTCAGTGAAGATAAATTTCAATTACTCCGCTATGGAAAACTCAAGGAAATAAAAAACTGGATCGGAGTATAAAAAAAATTTCCATTCACACAGTAGAGAAAAAAAACTATTGTGAAGGACCCTCGAGTGATAATGTCAGAGAATCTCATTTTCAAAGATCACAACAATATATGTACCACATCTGGTAGGAAAATTATAGGATGGATAATGAGAACATTCAAAACTAGGGATGCAAAACCAATGATGATTCTCTTCAAATAGTTGTTCTCTCTAGGCTCGAATATTGTTGAACAATAACCGAAACTCCAGACCTGGAGAATGTACAGAGAACTTTTACTGCACCTATAAATACCAAAAAAGTACCTAATCTACTGGGAACAGTTGAAATCCCTTGACCTGTACTCCTTGGAAAGCAGGAGAGAAAGATACATGATAATATACACTAGGAAATCCTAGAGGGACTAGTCCTAAATCTGCACACGGAAATCACTCCCTACAAAAGCGAAATACTCGGCAGGCGGTGCAACATATCCCCACTGAAAAGCAGGGGGCTCCATGAGTACGCTAAGAGACAACACAATGAGTGTCAGTAGCCCAAGACTATTCAACTGCCTCTCAGCATACATAAGGGGGATTACCAATAGACCTCTAGCTGTCTTCAAGAAGGAACTGGACAGACACCTAAAGTCAGTACTTCACCAGCCGGGCTGTGGTTCGTACGTCGGTTTGTGTGCGGCCAGCAGTAACAACCTGGTCATAGACTGAGCCGCGAGAGCGTTGACCCTCGGGAATACTCTCCAGGCTGACTCTAGGCATCAGTACCAGTTACTTAGTTTGGTTACAGTTCCTAACTTATCAGAGGTTTGTTCAACTTGACTCCTCTCAAAGGAAGTCTGAGGATGACTAGCCTTATTCAGAAACCAAGTAACACAGACACTGACAGACACACAGATATACAGGGACACAGACAAAGACACAAAGACACAGACAAAGACACAAAGACACAGACAAAGACACAAAGACACAGACTAAGACAACACAGACACGGACAGAGACACAGATAGACAGAAAGACACACACACACGCACACACACACACACACACACACACACACACACACACACACACACACACACACACACACACACACACACACACACACACACACACACACAATATCCATAAACTTCAACAAGGTTTTACTGTGTAGAGCTTTATCAAGCTGTACATAGGGCGAAACGTTGTCCCATTCAGAGCTTGTTTGTTCACACTATTCTTAACAGTACGCCATTTGAATCACGAAAATATATACTCAGATGTACTCCTGTTAACCCCTTTTTTGGATTTAGGTCTTGAAATTTTTCGTGTATTCGTGTGCTCTTACGCTATCGTCCAAAAGGATGGATATAAGGTGCTCAATAAACTAGCTGCTCCGGCGGCAAAACCTAAAATCTAAATCCAATTTAAATAAACGTCGTTTAGTCGGATTTAAACCCCAGACAAAAGGAATCTAAGTCGTCTTCCGTCTCGTCCAATCCCCTCTTCCCATTCTCTAAATCGCTTCTCCTTATCCGACCCTCCATCCTCCGCCCTTCCCCCCTACCCCCTCCCCGCCCCGATCTTCCTTCCTTCTCTTGCGCAATTTCTCTGGACACTCTTCTTCCCCCTTCTATCAGGCCTTTCCCCCTCCCACCTCAAAATCTTCTTAATTCCATTACTTCTCATCTTCCTTACTCGACTCCCTATCATTCTCTCTCCTCTTCCACTTACATCTACCCTTGCATTGAGATAGGTTATCACGAGAGATGTCAGTTCTCAAGTAAGAGCTATTCCATTTCTGCTTAAGTAAAATCTTTGAAGCTGCCCTAGCTGCTGCCGATATCCACAGTCTCCATTGCCTCGTGTATACAACCCATCCTGTGTAATGGAATATGCCAAGGGAATAAAAGTTAACTTTCGTCCCTACTGTGCAGTTATCATTCAGGGTAGCCATACACTGCTAATGCACTTAGTTTTGGTGAATAAAAAATTATTTTCACTCCTCGTCTGTCTCCCCATCTACATTCATTATCTACCACGCTACACACAATCTCCTTCCCTTCTCCTCCTTTCCCTTCACATCATCCTAAGCGGCAAAACCTTGATGGAACAGCCGCACTCAACCCACAACATTAATCCATGAATGTAACACTGTCTCCAGAGGTTCATCCAGGAACAACAATACATAAAAAAGATAGTTTGGATGAAGTATGGCGTCACAGGCAAATGGTTAAGAAAACATATATGACAATAGGAGATTTTTATTTATACAACGTTCCATCTAAATGAAGCTTTATCGAGCCCCCACGTAGGAGAAACGTATTAATCAAGGTCTGCTTTTGCTATACGTGTCTTTTTCACCAAAGGTGAAATGTACGATAACAACCAAAAGGTTCTATTCTCGGGCAGAGCAAGACGTGAGGGCGTCTCATTAAACCTGCTGCCTTCTGTCTCACAGTAAATAGGTAACAGAATATTAATCGACTAAAATTGGTTGCATCCTGGGGGTATGGAAAGAAGAAGGAGGTGATTGTATAAGTGGAATGACTAGGCTCTGAAATGAGTTGAGATTAGTATCACAGCTCACACCAAGTAGACACATACGTCGCAGTCCATCCAAACACGTATGATTTGTGCTCAGTTATCCCGCATAATAAAGACAATTCTGAAACGAAGTCTTGGTATTCCTAGGTCCTCGACGACACATCCTAAGCAACAAAAAATAATTGAGTTCGAATCCCGAGGATCTCAACGGCAACCATGCAAAACCCCATGAAGAACATACAAGTTACATGAAAGAACAATTCACAACCTATAGATTTTAACAAGGAAACTAGTCCATGATATGTAAGTTATAAATGTCACTCACAGAGAATAAACGTAAAATATGTAACACGAAGCGGATGCCAGGACCCTGTAATTATTATTATTATTATTATTATTATTATTATTATTATTATTATTATTATTATTATTATTATTATTATTATTATTATTATTATTATATCATGTTATACCGACACATTCCTTGTTGCACTGACGTATTCTGTGTTACACAGACATATTCTACACTACAACATATTCTATGTGGCACCAGCCACATAGTCATATTCAGTTCACTATCAATACCATTGTGCTTCATGCTTAGATTCCCCCTCCCCCTCTCATCCCCCTCCCCTTTGCCCCCTCCGCCTTCCCTTCTGGCTCCTCCTCCCTTTCCGGCCTGCTTCACCCCCCCTCATTCCCATCTCACACCCTCCTTTTCCTCTTCTATCCCATCATCTCTTCCACACCCCCACCCACCTTCTCCTCACACTCCTCCAACAGTCTCTCTTCCTCGTAGTCCATCCTCTCATCCTTATCCTTCTTCTACTCCTATTACACCTCCACTTTCAAGCCTCCACTCGCACACCGCCACTCTCACATCTCCAATCTCACACTTCCCACTCACACACATCCACTCTCACACCTCCAACTCTTACACCTCCCACTCTCACACCTCCCACTCTCACACCTCCGACTCTCACACCTCCACTCTCACACCTCCCACTCTCACACATCCACTCTCACACCTCGTGTCTCACACCTGCACTCTCACACATCCACTCTCACACATCCACTCTCACACCTTCACTCTCACACCTCCCACTCTCACACATCCACTCTCACACTTCCATTTTCACACCTCTGACTCTCACATCTCCACTCTCAGACATCCACTCTCACACATCTACTCTCACGCCTCAACTCTCATACCTCCACTCTCACACCTCCCACTCTCACACATCCACTCTCACACCTCGTGTCTCACACCTGCACTCTCACACATCCACTCTCACACATCCACTCTCACACCTCCACTCTCACACCTCCCACTCTCACACATCCACTCTCACACTTCCATTTTCACACCTCTGACTCTCACATCTCCACTCTCAGACATCCACTCTCACACATCTACTCTCACGCCTCAACTCTCACACCTCCACTCTCACACCTACACTTTCACACCTCCCACTCTCATACCTCCACTCTCACACCTCCCACTCTCACATATCCACTCTCACACCTTCCTCTCTCACACCTCCACTCGCACACCTCCCACTCTCACACCTCCACTCTCACACCTCCCACTCTCACACATCCACTCTCACACCTCGTGTCTCACACCTGCACTCTCACACATCCACTCTCACACATCCACTCTCACACCTTCACTCTCACACCTCCCACTCTCACACATCCACTCTCACACTTCCATTTTCACACCTCTGACTCTCACATCTCCACTCTCAGACATCCACTCTCACACATCTACTCTCACGCCTCAACTCTCATACCTCCACTCTCACACCTCCCACTCTCACACATCCACTCTCACACCTCGTGTCTCACACCTGCACTCTCACACATCCACTCTCACACATCCACTCTCACACCTCCACTCTCACACCTCCCACTCTCACACATCCACTCTCACACTTCCATTTTCACACCTCTGACTCTCACATCTCCACTCTCAGACATCCACTCTCACACATCTACTCTCACGCCTCAACTCTCACACCTCCACTCTCACACCTACACTTTCACACCTCCCACTCTCATACCTCCACTCTCACACCTCCCACTCTCACATATCCACTCTCACACCTTCCTCTCTCACACCTCCACTCTCACACCTCCCACTCTCACACCTCCACTCTCACACCTCCCACTCTCACACATCCACTTTTGCACCTCCACTCTCACACCTCCCACTCTCACACCTCCCACTTTCACACTACCACTCTCACACCTCCCACTCTCATACCTCCACTCTCACACCTCCCACTCTCACACATCCACTCTCACACCTTCCTCTCTCACACCTCCACTCTCACACCTCCCACTCTCGCACCTCCAATCTCACACTCTCCACTCTCACACCTCCACTCTCACACCTCCCACTCTCACACCTCCCACTCTCACACCTCCATTCTCACACCTCCCACTCTCACACATCCACTTTCACACTTTCCTCTTTCACACATCCACTCTCAAACCTCCCACTCTCACACATCCACTCTCACGCCTCCACTCTCACACCTCCAATCTCACACTTCCCACTTACACACATCCACTCTCACACCTCCCACTCTCACACCTCCCACTCTCACACATCCACTCTCACACCTCCCACTCTCACACCTCCCACTCTCACACCTCCCACTCTCACACCTCCACTCTCACAACTCTCACTCTCACACCTCCCACTCACACACATCTACTCTCACACCTCCCACTCTCACACCTCCCACTCTCACACTTCACTCTCTCCCACATCCACTCTCACACCTTCCACTCTCATACCTCCCACTCTCACACATCCACTCTCACACCTCGCACTCTCACACATCCACTCTCACACCTCGTCTCCCACACCTGCACTCTCAGACATCCACTCTCACACATCCTTTCTCACACCTCCACTCTCACACCTCCCTCTATCACTCATCCACTCTCACACTTCCATTTTCACACCTCTCACTCTCACAAATCCACTCTCACATCTCAACTTTCACACCTCCACTCTCACACCGCCACTCTCACATCTCCACTCTCACAGCTCTCACCTTCACACCTCAACTTTCACACCTCCACTCTCACACTTCCTACTCTCACACATCCACTCTCAGACATCCACTCTCACACATCCACTCTCACACCTCCCACTCTCACACATACACTCTCACACCTCCACTCTCACACATGCACTGTCACACCTCCACTCTCACACATCCATTGTCACACCTCCACTCTCACACATCCACTCTCACACCCTCCTCACTCTCACACCCTCTTCACCTTCACGCCTTCCTCACTCTCATATCTTCCACACTCGCATCCTCCACGCTCACCCTACACTCAATCACTCCACACTCTCACGAACCCCATTTTCACATTCACTTACTCGTTCATTACCACTCTCACACCCCGTACTCTCTCACACCCCTACTCTCACACCCACTACTCTCACATCCCCTACTCTCACACCCCCTACTCTCACATCCCCTACTCTCACATCCCCTACTTTCACCCATCCCCTCCCATCCCTCTGCGCGTCAGGTCAAGGAATTTAAGCAGCTTTGCATCCTGACTGATGCGCCGCGTCGCTGGAGAATTAATGACGCTGCCTAATTGTTTCTGGCCTCAAGTCACCGAGGAGCACAACATGAAGGAGTTAATGACCCGAGATATCAATCCTGAGACTCTGTCTCTCGCACACACACACACACACGTACACACACACACCAACCACACACACACACACACACACACACACACACACACACACACACACACACACACACACACACACACACACACACACACACACACACACACACACACGTTTACAACTTAAAACTAGCTCGAGTGAATTTGTACTGAGAATCCTTCATCAGTAATTAGTGATCGAAAGCATCATTAAAAAATTTACATACACCCAAAAAAGAGAGGATATCAAATCCAGAGAATCACAATGAGTGTGAACGGCTGCTGGTGGGTGGCGTGAGGGGTCCCGACCTGCCGGAAGCTTTTGGAATGGTGATCTCGGGTGATATTTAGATTTTACGAGAAAGCTAGCAAGACTACAAAGCTGGCGACTGTGGTCAGTAAACAAAGATGACCTAATGAAAAATTACACACATGTGCAACATTTGGGTACCTTTATTTGTAAACGTGAATAAAAGATAAGTTGCATGAGGGACGTACTGCCCTGACCCAAGATTAAGTACACGAGGGCCCCGCATATACAGCAATTCTTTTCGGTGTTCCACGTTTTCTTTGGCTTTCAGTTAATCCACTATTTCACCCGCCGGCGATTTTCACCGGCGGGGTTTGAAAGTTTGAAGCCAATATAAAGATGCATTCTTAGGTTATCTATTGGAAATATATATATATATATATATATATATATATATATATATATATATATATATATATATATATATATATATATATACAATAAGATCACAGTAAACAGGTGATTTCAGAATATGCAAAACAACCACTCTGAAAGAATAGAGAAATTCCAAGCGCTTTCGTGACTACTCACATTATCAAGGAACTATAGTTCCTTGATAATGTGAGTAGTCACGAAAGCGCTTGGAATTTCTCTATTCTTTCAGAGTGGTTGTTTTGCATATATATATATATATATATATATATATATATATATATATATATATATATATATATATATATATATATATATATATATATATATATATATATATATATATATTTATATATATATGTAACTTTGTTTGATAAAACCGGCAAGGTGTCAGTGCACAATTTTAAAACCACATTCGGAACATTCCATTAATTACGATACACGGTTGCTGAGAGCAGTTATGATATAATAAAATTATTGCACAGAAACTAAGATCCCAATTCATTACCCATACTTCTAGAAGTTTTTAGTTTTTCAAAAACCATTAACAACGCGAATCTTTCCTAGAATAACATGCACCAGTGTTGAAAGTTTGAAGCCAATCAGAAGATAAATTCTGTAGTTATCACACAAAAACCAGTAATGATTTACTTTTATTCTTAAAAAACATTCACAAATTCCTACCAAGACAGACTAACGTATACGAAACCTTCCTTGTCTCTGGATGCATCAGCATTTAAAAATCTGAAATTCTTGAGAAATGGAAAACACTCAAGTTACTGCACAGAAAATAACGCCCCTCACTTCTTGAAATAAAATGATCAAAGTAACACCTGTGGAAGAAAATAACAATGCCAACCTACCACTAACTTGGGGGCACCAACATGGAAAAGTTGTAGCTGGTCATAACAGATGTTAAGTCATAGCAAATAAAATGCTGTGTAATATAGTTACAAGATTTGAAGAGGTATTTTCAAGGCTGAAAAAAAAAACAGACGCTAAAAAATTATCACGTCTTTACGGATACAGAAAAATAAAGTTACAATATCATATACAATATGGCCAGAGGGATGTCATGTAACAAGCAGCTCACATGGATAATAACGGAATGCATTTCGTGATGCGCTAAAACCGGTGTGGGTTATTCGGTGCATGGGCGGGTGGAGGTTCGACCCTACGTCCGCTAATCACGGCAAGGTATCTGACCAACCAGGCTGTCAGTGATCACCCAGACAGCTCGGAGAGAGATGATGACGGATCGACAGTGTTGATCGAGAGACATTAGAGGTTCGAGGCTTTGTACACAGTTTTTAACCCCCCCTTTCCTCTTGCTTACTCCCTTTCCTCCCTCGCACACTCCCTTTCTCTTCTCAAGTTATTCCTTTCTCTTCTTTCTTCCCATTTAAGAAACTCCACAACAGTTATCCCAGTGTGATTTGTTATGTGCTCATTTTATTCGTTGTCTGACCTGCAATTAATCCCTGTGGCGGTTATCAGCATCTGCTGAGAGAGAGAGAGAGAGAGAGAGAGAGAGAGAGAGAGAGACCGGTTGAAAAGTATACTGACAATTGATTATATATATATATATATATATATATATATATATATATATATATATATATATATATATATATATATATATATATATATATATATATATATATATATACAAGGAATTCGCAAGAGCAGGCGAAATATACACAAACACTGATCTCTGGCTGAAGGAGACTCGATCCTACGAACCTTGGAACAAGGTACGCAGTGCTATACCAATCTTACCACACTGGACAATACCTTGGGGTGCAGTTTGCGCTACATGTTGATCCAAGGCAGCCAGCTTTCAGGGAGAAGGCTTACAGCTTTTCATCTCATCCCCTGCATGCATCAGCCTTACTAGAGATTTTAACAATGCAAGGAATTCGCAAGAGCAGGCGAAATATACATAAACACTGATCTCTGGCTGAAGGAGACTCGAACCTACAGTTCCATAGCACTGTAGAAGTATCTAAAAATATATATGAGGCTGCACTGTCTGCTTCTTCCAATAAATCACTGGTAGTATTGCCTGTAAATTTAAAGGGACACTTAAAAAATACACCTTTTTATGTGAAGAAACATCAATCATTCTCTGGTGAAATTAATTTATTCCCTCCCCTTGTAACAAAGGCCTATATTGGCCCAGGCCAGTAGAATACATTCCTAGAGAACCCAGGCCTACAGAAAAAAAAAAAAGGCCAGGCCAACGGAAATAATTAAGCAATAAAATAAAGACAATTCAAGAAACGGCGCAATTATTTTTCCCCTCCCTCACGATAGGCCTCCACTGCCCATAAGCTACAAGAAAAAAAAAAA
Source organism: Cherax quadricarinatus (assembly GCF_038502225.1). Lineage (NCBI taxonomy): Eukaryota > Metazoa > Arthropoda > Malacostraca > Decapoda > Parastacidae > Cherax > Cherax quadricarinatus. The sequence continues at coordinate 21,575,461 of NC_091301.1, read as the reverse complement.
AAGCCCCTCAGATCATAAAACTTTCAAGACAACATCAGGGTGGTAAATCCCCCCGTGTAAGAAATTAACAAACCCACCACCACTCTAAAAAAAAAAAAAAGATAATCCAGGCGGAGAGAGTGTTAAATCCTGCCCAGAGAGAGTAATCAAGTGTGGTTTTTCTCCCCTCCCCCTCCCCTCCCCTCCCCTTCCCCTCCCCTCCCCGCCCCCTCCCCTTCCCCCACCCCTCCCCCTCCCCTCCCCCCTCCCCTCCCCCCCCCCCCCTCCCCCTCCCCCCTCCCCCTCCCCCTCCCCACGCCCTCCCCCTCCTGTGTGTACTATCTTAATGGCGTAACTTTGGCTACCGTACAAGATCGCTTGTGGATTTTCCTTTGAATTATTATATTCCTGGGAAAGGAACTGAGGAGGAAAGAGAGAAAAAAGATGGAGGGGAGAGAGAGAAGGCTTCGGGGAAGGGAGAGAGAGAGAAGAGAAGAGAAGAGAGAGAGAGAGAGAGAGAGAGAGAGAGAGAGAGAGAGTGAGAGAGAGAGAGAGAGAGAGAGAGAGAGAGAGAGAGAGAGAGAGAGAGAGAGAGTGACCAAGGAAATGTAAAAACGATAAGAGAAAAACAGATTCAACAAAAAGATAAACAGATAAATGTAAATGTATAGATAAAAATACTAAGAAAAATAAAAAAATAACAACGGAGGAACAGAGAAGAGAGAGAGAATGGGTGGTGGGGAGGAAGACAGACAAGCAAGCAAGCAGGCAGGCAGGCAGGCAGGCAGCCAGACAAGCAGGCAGGCAGGAAAGTAAGCAGGCAAACAGGAAAGTCAGCAGGCAGGCAGGAAGACCAGCAGGCAGGCAGGAAGACCAGCAGGCAGGCAGGAAGACCAGCAGGCAGGCAGGAAAGCCAGCAGGTAGGCAGGAAAGCCAGCAGGTAGGCAGGAAAGCCAGCAGGTAGGCAGGAAAGCCAGCAGGTAGGCAGGAAAGCCAGCAGGTAGGCAGGAAAGCCAGCAGGTAGGCAGAAAAGCCAGCAGGTAGGCAGGAAAGCCAGCAAGTAGGCAGGAAAGCCAGCAGGCAGGCAGGAAAGCCAGCAGGTAGGCAGGAAAGCCAGCAGGCAGGCAGGAAAGCCAGCAGGTAGGCAGGAAAGCCAGCAGATAAGCAGGAAAGCCAGCAGGCAGGCAGGAAAGTCAGCAGACAGGCAGGAAAGCCAGTTGCCAGGCAGGAAAATCAGCAGGCAGGCAGGAAAGCCAGCAGGCAGGCAGGAAAGCCAGCAGGCAGGCAGGAAAGTCAGCAGACAGGCAGGAAAGCCAGTTGGCAGGCAGGAAAACCAGCAGGCAGGCAGGAAAGCCAGCTGGTAGGCAGGAAATCCAGCAGGCAGACAGGAAAGCCAGCAGGAAGGCAGGCAAGCCAGCAGGCAGGCAGGAAAGTCAGCAGGAAGGCAGGCAGGAAAGCCAGCAGGAAGGCAGGCAAGCCAGCAGGCAGGCAGGAAAGCAAGCAGGAAGGCAGGCAAGCCAGCAGGCAGGCAGGAAAGACAGCAGGAAGGCAGGCAAGCCAACAGGGAGGCAGGAAAGCAAGCAGGAAGGCAGGCAAGTATGTCCCAATGTGTCTCAGGAAAGCGTCTCAACACAGATATTTTATGCTCCTCTGCTGCTCCACGGTCTAGTTAGGTCGTTTACGTGGCATTACTCATTGTTAAGAATCTTAGTTTAAGGGTTCTGTGTTTTGCCGGGCGGTTGCCTGGGTGTTCCGGCGCGATAGCAGTTTTTATAGTGGGTCCTTTTTTATGTTTTAATCAAGGAGGAAGCGCTGAACTCTTAGGGGTCACATAGCTCCTTGGGAATAGGGGGAAGGGATTCAGGTTCGATCCAGGAATGGGAGAATAAATTCAGTTTCCTGGATCAAGGCACCTTCCTTGATTGGTTTACTAAAGAATAATGAAGTGTAAATGAAGAATAAAGACGCTGGCAGAGCAAGATTTTGTGACACCGTTTCACTCGGTGTAGAGCTTCATCAAGGCAATAACTTAATAAGTCTGTACACAAAGTGAATTGTTGCTACAGTAAAACCTTGTCTTGAAACTAGGTTACCTGTAGTCGCTTCTGAATGTCGCCCCCATGACCCAGCTTCAGACCACGGTAGCTGACTTGATCGATCAGGCTGTTAGTACCCGTCACCCACAGTCAAATTACTCAAATAAGGAAATGATCTGAGTAATTTGTAGAGTACCCTATTGAAGTCAATGAAAAATCTGTTGGGAAGCCACCTCATGCTTGTAGGGAAGAAATCCAGTGTTTTTTTTTTCCAATATTGACTTTTCGAAGGGGTGTGTTGATGACAGTGAAGGGCTCTGAACTCGAGGATCTGGATCTACCCTTCACTACCTAGGACACAGCCTCATTACCTCTCTTTCTCCGCTCAATGTAAGGCTTCTACTTATATCTAAGAGTATTATAATTTTCAATGTTGAGGTGCATTCGAGAGGGGGAGTGTTTTAGTGAAGCAGTTGAAGGGCTCTTGAGTCAGGGAACCGAAGCTGTCAGCATGGTTCACACCTGATGACTCGTCATGGTGTAAAGTTGAAGGATGTCATTAAGTTTTTCATCTGGGCGCAACATATCCTCAGTATGATTACGTTTTTTTAGTTTTAATAAAACTGGGAAAGTGATGAATACAAAGCTAAATCTTTTATTAGGCAAGATACACTAGTGTTGAAAGTTTGAAGTCGATATAAAGAAGTTTCAAACTGTATGGCCAATTGCTCAATAAAAAATGGTAAATTGGCAAGTATATATCCCAAAAGTAAGCCAAACAATCCAGTGAATACCATAAATGAGCGTTCACAGTTTAGGGCTACCAGTAGAGGCGTTCTCACAATTGGTTTACAAAGACACGTGAGCAAACACTAGGACATATTTGTTAGAAAACCTTTTGGTCCTGGGATCTTGCATCTCACAAGGTCCCAGGACTGAAATGTTTTCTAATGAATATGTCCTATTGTTTGCTCACGTGTCTTTTTAAACCAGTTTTTCTGTGTCATTTACCAAAGTTAGTACGACTCTCACATTTCCATATGAATTCGTAATAAAAAATAGCATTTTATATTTCAAAATATATTGGTAAATTAATACCTACACAGTCCAATAACAATTAGAACCATCTTTTAAGTAGGACAGACCAACAGTGAGAGACAGAAGTCAGAAACTTTGGAGGAAGGAAAACAATCCCACAACCACAATAAGTATCTCGGTAAATAATTAATTCGAGGTAATGGGAATAAATTCTTATCAAAACTGCGTCTAAAAATTATAATACAGAAAAATTATTCACATTAGCATCCTAAGATGTCTCCCTACTGGGTATGGCATTACTAATACTAGGGCATTAGTTATTAGTTATTAGACTACACAGAGCTTTAACATGCTAAGTCAGATCATTCTTAACCTGTGTAAGTTGCTTCTAGGTAAGACTTTGTTCGGATATTTAACCCGGAGTATGGCACTACTCCTGGTAGCAGAATAAGGTAACCCACCATCTTCATAAATTGGCAATAAATTGGGAAATAGGCGACTACCCTGTTCAGTAAAAAAAATACCTACCTTCATCTTCCAAGAGACGGAAGGGTTAAAAGTCTGAGACCAATGTGATTAGACACTGAAGGTTTTACACGGTAACTCTCAGCAGAAACAAACTCGGGTGCCTACACGGTGTCTAGACTCAACTAAGCAACGCCACATTGCTTACTTTTTACGGGAATTGTGATACCATCATCTGCTGTGAGCCTTTGCAAGTTGTCACTCTTAAGCGGCTTGGGACACTTCAAAACACTAATTAATCAAAATGTACAGAAATAGTTAAAAAAAAAAACTTTAGTCACTCAAAAAACACTTTAGTCTCTAAAAAATACTGCAGTCAATAAAAAACACTGTAGCTACTTAAAATGCATTATAGTAACTTTAGAAACATTATAGCCACTTTAAAACACTAATAATAATAATAATAATAATAATAATAATAATAATAATTATAATAATAATAATAATAATAATAATAATGATGATGATGATGATGATGATGATGATGATAATAATAATAATAATGATGATGATGATGATGATAATAATAATAATAATAATAATAATAATAATAATAATAATAATAATCTTTATTTCTACAAGTACATGATACAACTTATACAGACCATAGCTGATATCATTGGCATACTATATAGAAAGCCCCTGGTTATGTAGATCACCTAGGGCAAATTAAGTTAATCTTGTCCCCCCAGGATGCGACCCATACAAATCGGCTAACACCTTGTATCCACTTGCTGCTAGGTGAACAGGAACAGCAGGTGTAAAGAAACACGCCCAATGTTTCCACCTGTACTGGGATCCAACCACGGACACTCAGTGTGTGAGCTGAGTGGGCTACCAACCGAAGTCACTTTAAAATACTATATTCACTTAGGAAGCATAAATGCACTGTAGTCACTTTTAAAACACTGTAGTCACTTAAAAACACTTTACTGTGTAGATGAATGGCTCAGAGAATGAGAAGTTGATAAAGTAGACACGTGTGCAACACTTGGGTATCTTTATTGAGTAGACGTTTCGCCACACAGTAGCTTCATCAGTTCATACAAAGGAGAATGGTGAAGAACAGAAGGAGTTTGAGTTTAATACAGGGAATTCTTCACTTGCCTAACCTTCAGTCATGACCTACTGCCACATTTGGATTTGTCAAATGTGATACCACCTACGACTGCTGCACCTCACCTGCCTAAAGTATATAAGCCACTTCACGCATATGCTCTATTCTTTTCAAGATTGATGGACTGATCACATCGAATGATCACATCGGCTGAGGGACTGATTACCTCAAACTGATGAAGCCACTGTGTGGCGAAACGTTTCCTTAATAAAGATACCCATGTATTGCACATATGTCTGCTTTACACACTTTACTGTATATAGATTTATTCTGCAACATATGTTGCAGTTCTGAACTCTAGTGTCGGAACGCCTCTGCCAAGACAGTGATCATTAAATTGTTCCTTCTTTTTCAGGTCACTCTGCCTCGGTGGGAAGCGGCCAGTGTGTTAACAAAAAAAATAATAGTTGTATTCTGAAGTTTCCTTCGAAATTCATCGTTATACTTTAAAACAACAGCTCTTCAGAAGTCATTGGCAAACATCAACTGAGAGTTCCCACTTCGTAGCAAATTCGCTCTTTCAATCCTACACTTCACCCCCCATCACCCTAGCAATCACTTCTTTTTTCTAACCCTGTCTATAAGAGTGTGACAAAAACTAGGGGACATCAACGGCTTTGAAAACAAGCTGATGAGGGTTTCTCTTGTTATCTCAGAGAAACCAATGTCATAAAATACACCAGCACAGTAAGTTTGAAGCCGCTAGGAATTTTCATTATCAAGTTTTTAGGTAGGAGGTGGGAAGCCATAAGAGAAGCAGGTAGACATGGGGAGAGAGAAGGCAGGTAGACATGGGGAGGAGGTAGGCAGGCATGGGGAGAAAGGAGGAGGTAGGTAGGCATGGGGAGAGAGAAGACAGGTAGACATGGGGAGAGAGAAGGCAGTTAGACATGGGGGAGAGAAGGCAGGTAGACATGGGGAGGAGGCAGGTAGGCATGAGGAGAGAGGAGGTAGGTAGACATGGGGAGAGAGGAGGTAGGTAGACATGGGGAGATAGATGGTAGGTAGACATGCGGAGGAGGCAGGTAGGCATGGGAAGAGAGGAGGAGGTAGGTAGGCATGGGGAGAGAGAAGACAGGTAGGCCTTGGGAGAGAGAAGGCAGGGAAGCCTGGGGAGAGAGAAGGCAAGGAAGCCTGGGGAGAGGGAGAAGGCAGGTAGGCCTGGGGAGAGAGAAGGCAGGTAAGCATGGGGAGACAGAGAAGGCAGGTAGGCCTGAGGAGAGAGAAGGCAGGTAGGCATGGGGAGAGAGGAGGTAGGTAGACATGAGGAAAGAGAAGGCAGGTAGACATGGGGTGGAGGCAGGTAGGCATGGGAGAGAGGAGCTTCGTAGGCATGGGGAGAGAGAAGGCAGGTAGACATGGGAAGGGAGAGGAAGTAGGTAGACATGGGAAGGAGGCAGGTAGGCATGAGGAGGGAGAAGGCAGGTAGACATGGGGAGAGAAAAGGCAGGTAGACATGGGAAGGGAGAGGAGGTAGGTAGACATGGGGAGAGAGGAGGTAGGTAGACATGGGAAGGAGGCAGGTAGGCATGAGGAGAGAGAAGGCAGGTAGACATGGGAAGGGAGAGGAGGTAGGTAGACATGGGGAGAGAGGAGGTAGGTAGACATGGGAAGGAGGCAGGTAGGCATGAGGAGAGAGAAGGCAGGTAGACATGGGGAGAGAGAAGGCAGGTAGACATGGGGAGAGAGAAGGCAGGTAGACATGGGGAGAGAGAAGGCAGGTAGACATGGGGAGAGAGGAGGTAGGTAGACATGGGAAGGAGGCAGGTAGGCATGAGGAGAGAGAAGGCAGGTAGACATGGGGAGAGAGAAGGCAGGTAGACATGGGGAGAGAGAAGGCAGGTAGACATGGGGAGAGAGGAGGTAGGTAGACATGGGAAGGAGGCAGGTAGGCATGAGGAGAGAGAAGGCAGGTAGACATGGGGAGAGAGAAGGCAGGTAGATATGGGGAGAGAGAAGGCAGGTAGACATGGGGGAGAGAAGGCAGGTAGGCCTGGGGAGAGAGAAGGCAAGTACGCCTGGGGAGAAAGAACGCAGATAGGCTTGGTGAGAGAGAGAAGGCATGTAGGCCTGGAGAGAGAGAGAAGGCAGGTAGGCCTGGGGAGAGAGAAGGCAGGTAGACATGGGGAGAGAGAAGGCAGGTAGACATGGGGAGAGAGAAGGTAGGTAGGCCTTGGGAGAGAGAAGGCAGGTAGGCCTGGGGAGAGAGAGAAGGCAGGTAGGCCTGGGGAGAGAGAAGGCAGGTAGGCCTGGGGAAAGAGAACGCATATAGGCCTGGTGAGAGAGAGAAGGCATGTAGGCCTGGAGAGAGAGAAGGCAGGTAGGCCTGAGGGGAGAGAAGGCAGGAAGGCCTGGGGAGAGAGAAGGCAGGAAGGCCTGGGGAGAGAGAAGGCAGGTATGCCTGGGGGGAGAGAAGGCAGGTAGGCCTGGGGAGAGAGAATGCAGGTAGGCCTGGGGAGAGAAAAGGCAGGTAGGCCTTGTAGTTTATTTTAATCTGGAAGAGCGCTGAACCTGTCGGGGTAATATAGCTCCTGAGGAATGGGAGACATTCAAGTTTGATCGAAGGAAGGAGAGGGTATGTCCAGAGTTCCTCACCGGCATCAAGTCTTTATCGTAGTCTAGAAGACTGCAAGGCTGAGGGACTCATTACCTCATCTTTTGTATATAGTTCTATATTTTTCATATTAATCTTTATATTGTATTGATCAAGCAACTGGATGAAGAAACGTCTACAAATAAAGATACCCAGATGTTGTAGGTGTCTAATTCTTCTGTCTTTTCTGTCCCTGTTTGACCTGTAGTTAAGAAACCTTTACCTCTACCATTATTGTATATATTATTTTTAATGAAATAATTGGGGTAGGATCTCAAGTCTTTTATTTCAAGAAATGAGTCCTTGGGGAAGCGGAAAAGAATTCTTCCTCCGTAAGCCATGCGTGTCATAGGAGACGACTAAAATGCCTGGAGCAAGGGGCTGGGAACCCCTTCTCCTGTATAAATTATCAAATTTAAAAAGAAAACTTTCGTTTATCTTTTTAGGTCACCCTGCCTCGGTGGGATGTGGCCGGCTCGTTGAAGAAAAAAGAAAAGGTAGCAACACAGAGTTTTATAATTTAGTCAGTGTTTATTTCATCTGAACTGCATTAAAAGCAAGTTCCCTGTAGATAGTGGACACGTATGCACTGAACAAGACATTTATTAAGGAAAAGCTTCACCACGAGTGGCTTCTTACGTACTAATACAGAGAAAATAAGACAAGCAGTATATATATTGTAAGAGGTCTGGTGAGACAAGTTAAAAGTGGAGTAACGTAAGTTAAGGTCTTGGATGATCTCAAAGATTAGATAAGATGTTGCCTCAGAAGCATCTAGTTTATTGTGCACCCCATATCCATCCTGTGTACGGTGGCACAAAAGTATGTGGATACACAAAAGGCCTAGGAGCTAGGCCCAAAAAAAGTATACAGGAAACGATGAACATACTCATACTATTGTTTATATACCCACAGTCGTATGAGTAGGCTGGTGGACGTCCCGCAGTGCTTCTTCCCTCAGCCGATGTCACCATACTAACTCCAACAGCAAGACATCAATACAGGTAATTCAATTTACACTTCAGAAATAACTCGACTCACGTAAGACACAATACTCTCTTGCTGGCGAGACCACCTTGTAACAATTACCCAGCGCACAGCGGACAATTTGAAAATTTTTCCAGGGAACTCTATCCGCTCGTAAATTAATTACTAGTGATCTACTAATGCAGTCGTCGGTGGCAATAGAAAACTCAGGGTCATTAGAGGGTTGTCAGGTCGAGTAATCTATCGGACAGAGGAAATAAAATTATGTTTTGAAATACGTATGTTAGGTAATGTGTGAAACATCGCCTCAGGCAGCCAGCCAGGGGAAATTAAACATATCACTCTGAATGTATTAACTGTGACGCTACCTTGAGCACTATGCTCCCTGTCTGCCTTAACATGCTTGGTAAGGAACAAGCTACTTGTTACAAAATGCGACTTCTAAAAGCATAATGAATTAGAGACTCGAACAACACATGGGTATCATTAACGTGGAAACGTTTCGCCAACCAGTGGCTTCCTCAATCAAATACAGAGAAGAAGTGTTGATGATTAGAATTTGTTTGAGGTAGGCAGTCCCTTAGCCTGGAGGGGCCAGCCCATCATTATGTAATAAGCATTAACGGTATATATCAGTACATATATTGTGAATGCTGACTGTTTATAACAGCATATTTGAAGCAACAATGAACTATATATAACAGTAAATATAAAACAAGAGCTGACTGTCTATACTCACAATTGTCTATCGTACACACTAGCGGCAAAGATGATCATGAACAAAGAATTCTCAACACCTCCATGGCCGATAAATCGCCAGTCTGTTTCGTAGCTCTTCAAAACAGGAAAGTGGCAAGTAAATTCTCTAACGAATACCCAATACGACCGCTGCCACAGTCAAAGATTTCACCAACAAGAAGCCAAACAAACAAAACAAAAGCCTTATCAATACCAGGGCTGGGGGGATACACTGTACCTTACTGGGATTACTAGATTAACTGCGTGGGAGAAAAGGCCAGGGATGTAGACACACTGGTTAAAGAACACAAACATTCCTGCTGTATAGATCAGTGGTTCCCAACCTGTGGTCCGGGGACCCCTGATGGACCGCGGTCCGTGAGCTAAGTTTCAAAATTTCAGGAGGCAGCAGTGTAAAATGTATAAGGCTGATAGAGATAAACTTTCAAAATGTAATTGTATATACACTTGAGAGATAAACCTGGGGAAAACGAGTTTGTTGTTAGTTAATATAATCGATTTGTTGAGTAGACAAACTTTCCAAAAACTTGGGGTCCGTGGGAAAATTATTCTCAGTATAAGCGGTCCTTGATGGTGAATTGGGAACCATTGGTATAAATAATATCGCTAACGCAATAAATACCGGAGGCAGGATCCATATATCGTTTTACGAATAGGAATGACAGGGTTCACGAGGCTAGGCGGAATTAAATCCGTTAGGAGACAAATGAAGAGTCTGGGCCAGGAGCTGAGATTCGACACCTACAAGCACAAATAAGTATTAATACGTAAGTACAAGTAGACAGACAGACAGACACACACACACACACACACACACACACACACACACACACACACATCCTAGCCATTACAGGTCAGAGGATCCTTCCAAACTCCTTCCTTAACGACTCAATTGCCTCGTTAGCTGGTAAACTGGGAGATAGTCGCCGGGGAGAGCCCAGCCCCAGGCGGAGAGATGTGATTGGTCCACAGACTCTGAGATAACCTTTACTGCTAGCCTCCTCCTGATAGTTCTGTGGGGGGAGGGGGAAGTGCTGGGAAATGAGAGAGATGGAAAGAGAATTGGAAGAGGAGGGGAAAAAGGAAGAAAGAGGAATGGGGAAAAAAGAGGGAAGGAAGGGTAAAGTGCAGGAAATGTACAAAGAGAGAGAAAGAGAGAGGAAGGGAGAGAGAGAGAGAGAGAGAGAGAGAGAGAGAGAGAGAGAGAGAGAGAGAGAGAGAGAGAGAGAGAGAGAGAGAGAGAGAGAGAGAGAGAGAGAGAGAGAGAGAGAGAGAGAGAGAGAGAGGAAAGAGTTGGAGTGGGAGTACAGAAGTAAAATGAATCAAGTGAGGTAGGAAAGCAGATGGATGGAAAAAGTGGAGAAGAGTTAAACGAAGACGAGGAGAACTAGCCAGAGACAAAATAATGACACGATGGAAGAGAAGAGATCAGAGAAGACGTAAGGAGAAAGATGAAGAGGGATGAAAAATGACGAGGCAGGAGAGAGAATAGTTGATGAGGTGAGGGGAAGGAGGAGGAGGAGCAATAGGAGGGGAAGGAGAAGGAGGGGAGAAGGGGGGGGGGGGTAACCACCAGGTGCTTGTTGCTACACTTTTGTTAGTGTTGTTAATGACGTGTTCATTATTGTTGTTGTTGCCGTTGTTTGATAACGTTTTGTTATTGTTACCGTTGTTTGATAACGTTGTTGTTAGATAATGTTATGTTGTTGTTGTTGCTTTCTGATAATGCTTTTGTTGTTGTTGTTTGATAATGTTTTGTTGCAATTGTTGTCTGATAATGTTTTGGTGTTGTTGTCTGATAATGTTTTGTTGTTGTTTGCTGTTGTTTGATAATGTTTTGTTGCTGTTGTTGTCTGATATTGTTTTGGTGTTGTTGTCTGATAATGTTTTGTTGTTGTTTGCTGTTGTTTGATAATGTTTTGTTGCTGTTGTTGTCTGATATTGTTTTGGTGTTGTTGCTTTGATAATGTTTGGCTGTTGTTTGATAATGTTTTGCTGTTCTTTGATAATGTTTTGCTGTTTTTTTTTTCAGCAACTAATTTGTTGGGAGGGTTCATGGAGATGTGATGGTTGGGGTTAAACACACTTGTTGGGTGGCAACACTTATATTAGCAGAGTGTGAAAGGGGGAAGCCCAGCCTTGCTTTGTCGTAGACCTATGGGTGGTGTGAGGAGGAGACCAGGAGCGCAGCGCTCACATGCGGCATCACATGACGTCACACAAGCTAGTCACTGAGCCTAGCAAGGGGTCAACTATGTATAACATATGGATGGTACTATGATACTGAGATAACATATACATATACAGGGGATCAGCAACTATGCTGACAGATTTTATTTGATGTTTTCTTGCTGCTGTTTTGGTTTTGTAACAATAAAGATATTCAAGCGTTGCACACATGCGCTGTATAATCCTACGGGTTTATCGCTCCCCCTGATTATAATTAATTATGTGAACCATGTATCTACATTCCTGTCAGGCACAGCAGCATCTTGGGATCTTGATACAGGGTTTAAGTTAGGTTAGGAACCCGTACCCTACAATACCTTTCTCGCTGGAAAACTAGGGATCCGGGTTAGCAACCTCACATCCAACGAGCCACCTCGTCGGACAAAAAAGAGGATGGTCGGAAATACACTGGAGTTTGAGGTAATCAGTCTATAGGTTAGGCAAACGTAGGACAGCAGCCTCTAGAGGTACACTCGTCACCCGAAGGACACCGAAACCCACCCTCTGGGACTCCGGGATCAAAAGCCTCTTCGCCACGGCAAGGAGCACCCCTTTGAAGAGGTCCATTTAGTTATACCCTACATTTTGTACTTCACAGGAATGGCAAACATTTCTCATATATAGGTTTCTTTTCTCTGGAATTAAGCTGCAATTTTGAAGATCTTTGCTTGAACATCTTGGAATACTCAGTTTAGGTAACGAGTTTATGAATCGAGACATTGCTAATGGAACTATATATAACCTCATATGGACCAGAGGAAATATTTACATTATGATAATATCGAGTCTGAATTATAACAAGAAGCTTAGTGACAGAACTCAGACCGGAGACATACAAGACCTATTTTAATCAAATGCTGATGAGCGAATAGAAAGTATCCGAAACGGAGAAATGGGAGACTTAAATATATTTTTTTTTAGGTGAAGAAAAGACTTTATGAGCATGCAATATGAATAGAAGAAATGGTGATTTCCTGCATCAATATATTCATGGTAATACGAAGGTTAAAAGATAAAAATCCTAATGATGTAGACAATGAAATTAAAGTTGCAAAAGAATCAATGACAAATCCGGAAGGATTTTTCCAAGTAAATTCAAGAACAGAAACTTTAGTCCCATTAACAATAAATTTGGACAGTTTACTGACAAAGAAAAAGATATATGCTCAGTTTTTAACTAACGATTTGCCAGTAATAAATTATTATAGTGGACCTGAGGAAAATAAAGAGCACAAGACATAATTTAGAGAACCCATTTATTAACCCTTTTAATATATCCAAACTGGTGAGGTGCTTGAGACGAGGAAAAATGGCTAGTGTAATCCCTATCTTGAAACCAGGAAAAAGTTAGTGCCATCACATTGCAGCCCTATAACTCTGACCTCAGTAGCAGACAAATTTTTATTGTTAATTGTAGTCGATGTTAAAAGAATCCATTTTGAATACAATCTGATTAGTGGTCAATACAGATTCACAACTGGGTGTTCATGCTTATGATATTCAGTGAGATTCTTCAGTAAATCATTTGAGGAAGTGGACCATGATAAAAATACGGTGCTGTGTATTTAGATTTCGGTAAGACTTTGATTATTATTATTATTATTATTATTATTATTATTATTATTATTATTATTATTATTATTATTATTATTATTATTATTATTATTATATTCATAACCAAGCGCTAAACTTATTAGGGTCACAGAGCGCTGCAGTGTAAGGTGTGCTGAAAGGTGTAATATGCCTGATCAGAGATCAGAAGGGTGAAGAGTATAAGAGAGGTAGAGTTAGGAAGGGCGGTGAGGAGTGCTAAAGGATGTATAATCAGACTTGGTATAATAAATCTGTTGCTGACGAGAAAGTCAAGGAGGGGGCCATCACACTATTAACTCGTCAATTCCAAATTCAAGTTGCACGGTACTGACATGACAGAAACTCAAGAAATTTGATGCATTACACAAAATACAAAGCAGAGTGATCATAGGTGTAAAGGAAAGTTACAAAACAACCTAGCTAAAATGAGTACATTATCACACTTTAAATAGAAATTGCTGCTACAATTGCATTTTATGGAAAAACTAAGCCAAATCATATTATTTTTTTTTTCAAGTATCGTATGTGCATAATTTAGCTAAAAACTGAGGTTTGTCAAAAAATGTCTCAAACCTCACTGAATCGTTGAAATATGTAATAAAATATCGTTTTAGCACATTTTTCTATATTTTTAAATTTATCCTACGTTTGCCTAACCTATAGACTGATTACCTCAAACTCCTTCTGATCTTCACCATTCTTCTTTACATTGGACTGATGAAGCCACTGTGTGGCGAAACGTTTATACATTAAAAATACCCAAGTGTTGCACCTGTTTTTAAAGCAGTAATTTTTTAAGTAGTATTGCTATCGTGGATGATATTGTTGTTCTTGCAATTAGTGTTTTATTGTTGTTATTGTTGTTGTATATCTTTAGTAGTTTTATCGTTGTTACTATTTAATATTATTATCCTCACATCACACTTGTAAAAGTGTGGTCAGTGAGAAGTGTGTATCCTGGTGTATCCTGGTGTATCCTGGTGTATCCTGGTGTACCCTGGTGTACCCTGGTGTATCCTGGTGTACCCTGGTGTACCCTGGTGTACCCTGGTGTACCCTGGTGCACCCTGGAGTATCTTTATACACCCTGATGTACCCTGTTGTATCCTTGTGTGCCCTTGTGTACCCTTGCGTACCCTTGTGTACCTTGGGGTATCCTTGTTTACGTTGGTGTACCCTTGTGTACCATGGTGTATCCTTGTGTACCCTGGTGTATCCTTATGTACCCTGGTGTACCCTTGTGTACCTTGGTTTATCCTTGTGTTCCCTGGTGTTCCCTGGTGTTCCCTGGTGTTCCCTGGTGTACCCTGGTGTATCCTTGTAAACCCTGGTGTACTCTAGTGTACCCTTGTGTACCCTGGTGTATCCTGGTGTACCCTGGTGTACCCTTGTGTACCCTGGTGTATCCTTGTTTACCCTGGTGTACCCTCCTGTACCCTGGTGTACCCTGGTGTATCCTAGTGTACCCTGGTGCACCCTGGTGTATCCTTGTGTACCCTGACGTATCCTTGTGTACTCTGGTGTATCCTTATGTACCCTGGTGTACCCTTGTGTACCTTGGTTTATCCTTGTGTTCCCTGGTGTTCCCTGGTGTTCCCTGGTGTACCCTGGTGTATCCTTGTAAACCCTGGTGTACTCTTGTGTACCCTTGTGTACCCTGGTGTATCCTGGTGTACCCTGGTGTACCCTTGTGTACCCTGGTGTATGCTTGTTTACCCTGGTGTACCCTCCTGTACCCTGGTGTACCCTGGTGTATCCTTGTGTACCCTGGTGCAGCCTGGTGCACCCTTCTGTACCCTCGTGTACTCTCCTAAACTCTGGTGTTCCCCCGCGTACCGCGGTGTACTCTGGTGTACTATGATATATCCTAGCTTGCTCTGGTGCACCTTGGTGTACCCTGGTGTGCCGTTGTGTACCCCGGTGTGCCCTGGTGTACTATGATGTATGCTCGTGTACTCTGGCGTACCCTGGTGTGCCCTGGTTCATCATGGTGTATCATCGTGTACTCTGGTGTGCCCTGGTGTGCTCTGGTTCATCCTGGTGTACCCTCGTCTACTCTGGTGTACCATGGTGTGCCCTGGTTTATCCTGGTGTATCCTCGTGTACTCTGGTGTGCCCTGGTTTATCCTGGTATACCCTCGTGCACTCTGGTGTGCCCCGGTTTATCCTGGTGTACCCTCGCGTACTCTGGTGTACCCTCGAGTACTCTGGTGTACCCTCGTGAACTCTGGTGTACCCTCGTGTACTCTAGTGTACCCTCGAGTACTCTGGTGTACTCTGGTGTATCCTCGTGTACTCTGGTGTACTCTCGTGCGCTCTGGTGTACCCTCGTGTACGCTGGTGTACCCTCGTGTACTCTGGTGTACCCTCGTGTACTCTGGTGTACCCTCGTGTACTCTGGTGTACCCTCGTGTACTCTGGTGTACCCTCGTGTACTCTGGTGTACCCTCGTGTACTCTGGTGTACCCTCGTGTACTCTGGTGTATCCTCGTGTACTCTGGTGTACTCTCGTGCGCTCTGGTGTACCCTCGTGTACTCTGGTGTACCCTCGTGTACTCTGGTGTACCCTCGTGTACTCTGGTGTACCCTCGTGTACTCTGGTGTACCCTCGTGTACTCTGGTGTACCTTCGAGTACTCTGGTGTACTCTCGTGCGCTCTGGTGTACCCTCGTGTACTCTGGTGTACCCTCGTGTACTCTGGTGTACCCTCGAGTACTCTGGTGTACTCTCGTGCGCTCTGGTGTACCCTCGCGTACTCTGGTGTACCCTCGAGTACTCTTGTGTACTCTCGTCTTGACTCAAAGCTTTACGGGCTTGAGCAGGACCTGCCTAACTCTTGTTATTGGGGCTATTGAAGGTAATTTCCTTGGGAAGCTTAAAGCACAGGTTAGACAGATACGTGGGTGAGAGGTATTGACTTTGAGAAAGACTTCCCAAGTATGGGTCAGTAGGCCTGCGGCAGTGTTCCTTCATTTCCCTTCACTTATGTTACTGACAAGGATGGGTTGGCAGTCTGTCCTAGCCAACGCATTATTTTTATTTACCAATTTTCTAGTTATTTTCGCTACATACCCAATTTAGCCTGCACTAGGTTAGGTCATTCCAAGTTAGATTATGCCTGTGGCTGATTTAGAGGGTTCTTCCCTGCTTTCGTAGGCCGGCCTGGGGCCAGGCTTCCTTTGTTCATTACCTATTTCAAAACTAAACCAGTTATAACTCAACGATAACAAAAATGAAAAAAAAAAAAAAACATACCTGAAAGCTATGAAAATTTTCTTGCACGAATAGAAGACGAAAACTCGCCTCATCAACGTTAAAATACACTAAAATAATCAAGTTAACATTACTGTGACAACACCGCTTCACCTAAAGTGAATTACCAACGTTTGCTATATATATACATTTTTGCTAATATTTAAATAAATAACAAAAAGGCACAATACCGTGACTGGAACGATACACAAATAACCCGCACATAAAAGACAGAAGCTTACGACGACGTTTCGGTCCGACTTGGACCATTGACAAAGTCACACTAACAGAGGAGGAGCAGAACGGCTATATATAGGCAGGAAGAGGTGGAGGTAGTAGTAGTGGTAGAAGTAGTAGTAGTAGTAGTACAAGAATTGTATATAATACCGACAGGATGAAATGACACATGCACAACACCCGGGCATCCCCACCGTAGACGTTTCGCCATCCAGCCAGCCACTGGATGGCGAAACGTCTACAACAAAGACAACCAGACGCCGCACATGTGTCTAATTTCATCAGTAGATGTAGTGGAAGAAGAAGAGGTAGTAGTAGTGGTAGTGGTAGAAGTGGGAAATAAGGAAGACGAGCCAGTCAAATACAAAGGAAGGGGAGCACTGCAAGAGAGCTAGAAACCCACAGAGGGAGAGCAAGCGCACCGAGGTGCGTGAAAGGGGAAGTGGTGAAATAAAATAAAGAAGGAACAGAAACACGAGACAGGAGAGAGAAAGACAACCCAGAGGAGAAAAGGAGAGAGGAAAGGGGAAGAGGAAGAAGAAAAAGAAGAAGAAGAAAAAATGAGGATTCAGGTTAAGTCACGGGTGTTCTGAAGTTTGGAGCATTTTACAATGTAGTGGGAGAGGAAGGCATCTACAGAGACGAAGCCAGGGCTAAGGTTCATACAAGGAAAGTTGTGTATAAGAGAGGATTCAACTAAACGGCGACTGTTCGAGTTGGAAGTAGGGAAGACAGTTTTAGCAGAAGACCAGTCAATAGGATGGCTATGATCTCTGACGTGACAGAAAAGAGCATTGTTAGTGTCGGCAAGCCTAACACTATTTTTGTGCTCCCTAAGTCTGTCAGAAAGAGATCGACCAGTTTCTCCAAAGTATTGAAGAGGACAGGAGGAGCAAGAAATAGAGTAGACACCAGGAACATCTGTAGAGGGAGGAGAGGTATGAACGAGATTAGTGCGAAGAGTGTTAGTCTGGCGGAAGGTAAGCTTGATGTCTAAGGGACGGAGAGAATTGTTGAGATTAGAAAGACCGGAAATGTAGGGAAGGCAGAGGATAGAAGAGTTCCCATGAGTAGAGAGTTTGGGAGAGAAGAAATTGCGTTTAGCACGTGAGAGGGCAGAGTCTATGAAATGGGAAGGGTAGCCAAGACGGGAGAACGAATTATAAAGAGTGGAAATTTCTGCTGGAAGGAACTGAGGATCACAGATGCGGAGGGCACGGAGAAAGAGGGAGATAAGAACACTTTTCTTGACAGGGGAAGCATGATAGGAAAAGTAGTGAATGTACATGCCACTGTGCATAGGTTTACGGTAAACGGAAAAGGAAAAACCTGTATCTGAGCGGTGGACATGGACATCAAGGAAAGGAAGTAAGGAATTAGATTCCCATTCAGCTTTAAACTTAATGGAAGGGGCAAGATTGTTAAGAGCTTCAAGAAAAGGTTGGAAGAGACTGGAGTCATGAGGCCACAGAGCAAAGATGTCATCCACATAGCGGAGCCAGAGTGAAGGTTGCACATCGAGGGTAGGAAGAAGAACAGTCTCGAAGTATTCCATGTAAAGATTAGCAAGGACAGGAGAGAGAGGAGAGCCCATAGCGACACCGAAGGTTTGGGAATAATATTTCCCTTGGAAGGAAAAGGAGTTGGAGTCCACACAGAGGCGGATCAGATCAAGAAAGACATCAGTGGGGATAGGGAGATGAAGAAACCCTTCATGGGCCTTCTCTCTAAGGAAATCAAGGACATCATCAAGAGGGACATTGGTGAAGAGGGACTCAACGTCAAGACTAAGCATCTTACAGGTTGGGAGAGAGCGAACCCGTTCAATGAAGTCTTGCGAGTGACGGAGGTGGGCAGGAGAAAAAGTACCAAGAAAGGGAGTGAGGGTTTTGGCCAGCCAAGAAGCAAGAGAATAAGAGACAGAACCTCTACACTCTTCCACTACATCTACTGATGAAATTAGACACATGTGCGGCGTCTGGTTGTCTTTGTTGTAGACGTTTCGCCATCCAGTGGCTGGCTGGATGGCGAAACGTCTACGGTGGGGATGCCCGGGTGTTGTGCATGTGTCTTTTCATCCTGTCGGTATTATATACAATTCTTGTACTACTACTACTACTACTTCTACCACTACTACTACCTCCACCTCTTCCTGCCTATATATAGCCGTTCTGCTCCTCCTCTGTTAGTGTGACTTTGTCAATGGTCCAAGTCGGACCGAAACGTCGTCGTAAGCTTCTGTCTTTTATGTGCGGGTTATTTGTGTATTGCTAATATTTAGTATCATTATCCTCACATCACACCTGTAAAAGTGTGGTCAGTGAGGAGTGTACCCTGGTGTACGCTGGTGTACCCTTGTGTACTCTGGTGCTCCCTCCTGTACCTAGGCGTTCGCTGGTGTACCCTTGTGTACTCTGGTGCACCCTCCTGTACCTAGGCGTACGCTGGTGTACCCTTGAGTACTCTGGCGTACCCTCCTGTGCCCTGGTGTACGCTGGTGTACCCTTGTGTACTCTGGTGTACCCTCCTGTACCTAGGTGTACCCTTCCGTACTCTGGTGCCGAATAAGTAAAACTTGCGATTTTGGCTTCAATAACAACGCTCTTCTTCCTGAATGAGGGAAGCAAAAATTTGTATATGCAATAATTTTGCAAAAATCATTCTGAACCTAACGAAAAAAAATATAATTCATTGTGCTTGTTTAATATTAAAGAATTGTAAACTTATCTAAAATATATATTGTTGGATTAGGCTAAATTAATTTACGCTTGTTATAATAAGGTTAGGTAAGTTTTCTATTGTTCTTTTGGTACAAAATTATTAATTTTTACATTAACATAAATGAAAAAAATATATTTTTAAGAGTACAAAATTTTTTTTTTAGAAAGGACTTAATTTTAAATGAATTCTTGCTAATTGACCAGTCTTGTCTTACCTATTCGGCAAAAAACGTTATCTATGGAGACAAAGAAGGGAATGTATGAAAGTATAGTAGTACCAACACTCTTATATGGATGTGAAGCTTGGGTGGTAAATGCAGCAGCGAGGAGACGGTTGGAGGCAGTGGAGATGTCCTGTCTAAGGGCAATGTGTGGTGTAAATATTATGCAGAAAATTCGGAGTGTGGAAATTAGGAGAAGGTGTGGAGTTAATAAAAGCATTAGTCAGAGGGCAGAAGAGGTGGTTTGGTCATTTAGAGAGAATGGATCAAAGTAGAATGACATGGAAAGCATATAAATCTATAGGGGAAGGAAAGAGGGGTAGGGGTCGTCCTCGAAAGGGTTGGAAAGAGGGGGTAAAGGAGGTTTTGTGGGCGAGGGGCTTGGACTTCCAGCAAGCGTGCATGAGCGTGTTAGATAGGAGTGAATGGAGACGAATGATACTTGGGACGTGACGATCTGTTGGAGTGTGAGCAGGGTAATATTTAGTGAAGGGATTCAGGGAAACCGGTTATTTTCATATAGTCGGACTTGAGTCCTGGAAATGGGAAGTACAATGCCTGCACTTTAAAGGAGGGGTTTGGGATATTGGCAGTTTGGAGGGATATGTTGTGTATCTTTATACGTATATGCTTCTAAACTGTTGTATTCTGAGCACCTCTGCAAAAGCAGTGATAATGTGTGAGTGTGGTGAAAGTGTTGAATGATGATGAAAGTATTTTCTTTTTGGGGATTTTCTTTCTTTTTTGGGTCACCCTACCTCGGTGGGAGACGACCGACTTGTTGAAAAAAAAAAAAAAAATATATATATATATATATATATATGCATGCAAATATCACGAACAAGCGATACAAGATGCGAAACAACCACAGGGAAGTTGAATGACAGCTCTAGCCTTTTCGTGTTGCAATCAATATATCAGAAGCTTGCAGTGTTGCAGTAAGGTGAAGGAGGTCCAAGCAAATACGATCACAGGGAATGCCTTTACTGGAGAGAGAGAGAGAGAGAGAGAGAGAGAGAGAGAGGGCAGGCAAGAGCCAGGAAGTGATCACAGGCATACCAATATCCGTAGCCAGAAAGATTGAATATTTTAGCATTAGAAAAACAGGTCACCCCACAAGCACTGATATTGTAACAGTAGCCTAACGGACGTGACATGGCAGTTATCAAAAATTTGGTTAGACTACGTTATAAATAACTTTACATACATAATTACATTGCCAGTGATATAGATATTATTGGCAATTAGGAGTTCCCGCACCTGAGAAAGTGGATCCATTTAAAGGAACACATTTAATGGGAGACATCTATAAGTTATACAAAGGGAAACAACCAAATTTATCTATTCTACAATCTTCTGAGGCAGACGCTGTATATGATATAACTGATAGATAAATCAGGTAAGAGACTCATTTAAAGTGGGTATCTCTAATTCCAGGCTTGCCTCAGAATCCTGTGGGATTCTGAGGCAAACCTGGTTCAATCATCAGAAAAGGCAGGAAAAAAATAGGCCTTAGTTCCTCGGCATTACATAAGACAGTCCAATGCATTCGTATAAGAGGCTGATTTTTGACTATGTACAATTGCCTTGACTGAAAACGAATTTAGAAACGCCAGCATTATTGTATAATGAACGCTTATCATGCTTAATATTTGATGATTCTACAATATTCCTTTCAAGCCAAGAAGAACAAGAAACAATGACTCTTCCTTCCGA
This sequence comes from Cherax quadricarinatus, assembly GCF_038502225.1. Classification (NCBI taxonomy): domain Eukaryota; kingdom Metazoa; phylum Arthropoda; class Malacostraca; order Decapoda; family Parastacidae; genus Cherax; species Cherax quadricarinatus. The sequence goes on along the minus strand of NC_091301.1, from coordinate 21,554,459 downwards.
CCCCCTTTGCCGAATTATTGCAAGCTCTAACGTGGCTGAAAATCGCGTATCGAATAATGGTGTTGTGATATCTTGATATCTAGAACTTTGCCAGTATGTCCCACAGAGGATAAGCTGCAGCCATTGCAACCAGTTCTGTAGACACCACCAACATACTGCTGGGGAGATTTCTTTATCAGAATGCTTCAAACAGTCCGTGAATTCTTTAAAACGACGTGTATATTAATCTCCTAAGGGCGTTTGGCAGAATAGATAAGTTCTCATTGTAAGGGAGAACTAGCACATTCTTGGTCTGAGGTGTTATCCCAGGCTCTATTCTATGATAAGTTTTCCTAGCTTCCAGCAACGCAGGGTTCATGGAATCTGAGAGTTGCGCATCTCTCGAAGAATATACGGTGAGAGTTTGTGCAAATCCCTATTTTAAGGATTAACGTATTCTTTACCGGTAGTGAAAAGGTAACATGCAACCTTAATGACCCTTTGAGTAGTCGAATGGCTATAATTATGCCCAAATCAACCAATCAACCAAGATGGGCTGCCACCAAACTCAAAGGCAACCTTAAAAAGTTTTCCTCAGCACAAAGAATATTCACCTCGCTGAAGATATCATATAAGATATATTTAATAACACTGCCAAAGGGAGGAAAAAAAATGACGCTGAGGTAAAAATTAAATATTCTCTGACGTTATGCAAATTATGCCGCGTTAATTCTAAATAAATATAGGAATAATCTGATATTTTTTCCGCCGAATTTGTTGAAATTAATACTGAATCAACGTTAAAATTATATTACAAAATTACAAACTTTTCTGAAATAACAGTAATTTTTATATACGTATATATATATATATATATATATATATATATATATATATATATATATATATATATATATATATATATATATATATATATATATATATATGTACAAGCTGCTGAGCTTGTACATTACTTCTCTGGATAGCTACTCTGAGGTGCTGCAGGAGAAAGGTGGCAGCCGTGGAGTCTCCAGTGGTTTCGATGAACCTGGAGCCCAGTTCCTTGAAGAAACCCATGGCATGTTTTTCTCAGAAGCCAAGAGTTTCTGATTCTGTGAGAACAATGGACCATAGCCCAATACATGCTGACCTTGGGAAAGTCCCTGTGATCAGCAGCACCGCCCTACTAAACGGTTCTGTAATGGATGTTAATGACTGGTTCTATAATGGATGTTCGTGTTGACATTCTCCCATTCTTCCAGGAATATAGTATGATCCCATCATCGTGGTATGTGGTAACATCCTGAGTGCTGGGTTGTGAAGATTGAGGTTCTCTTTGGGCTGGGCACAGGGTTGCAACAATTCTTCTTTTGTCGGTTTCATTGACTTCGTTGTGTCTATCAGGCCAACCTTCGGAACTTCAACAGTTCAGAATATGCAGACCGCACTGGTCTGCTACTGTTTTGCCGCAAATACACTTGTACTCAGTGTAAATTGGGGCAACAATCCTTCCCCATTTCACACTGAGGGTCTCTCGGTCAAGGCGTGTGCGAATCGCAGAGACGGAGGACTATCAGGAGAATAACACCTGAGTCGGGGACACTCACCGCTAGAAGGCATGCTCTCTCAATAGCAGAACTGGCACCTCCTGACATACCTGCAACAGCCTTTTCCATGAAGGAGCTGTCTCAACTGGATTGTTTATGATCTGAAGTTTCAGCTGGTCTTGTCGTTCTGCACTTATGTAGCTGTGGTTATCCACTCTTGCGCTACTGTGTTTATGTTTACCTGGAGTTTACCTGGAGAGAGTTCCGGGGGTCAACGCCCCCGCGGCCCGGTCTGTGACCAGGTCTCATATAGAAGGAAAAGTAATAAGAAACATGAACTATCAAGATAAAATCAAAGATAACTCAGATGAGTGTGTATAAATAAACGTGTAAGTGTATGTGTAGTGTGACCTAAGTGTAAGTAGAAGTAGCAAGACGTACCTGTAATCTTGCATATTTATGAGACAGACAAAAGACACCAGCAATCCTACCATCATGTAAAACAATTACAGGTTTTCGTTTTACACTCACTTGGCAGGACGGTAGTACCTCCCTGGGTGGTTGCTCTCTACCAACCTACTACCTACGTAGTAGAATTTCCTTCACAACTTAGTTTGATCTGTGATGAAGGCTAGTAGGGCAATCAGAGAGGCTGTACGTCTGCCTAGACCATCTAATACGACTGGTATTGAGGTTTGCTCCCACTGTGATTCATGAACTTTAAGAAGGAGTCGTATTCTCCCAGTTTGGGGCTGACAAAGGATGGAGAGCATCGTAAAACAGTAAGACGGTATATATATATATATATATATATATATATATATATATATATATATATATATATATATATATATATATATATATATATATATGTACTCGTTACCCAAGGACCATGAGTAGCACATCTAGAAAAACTGGATGTTGTATTCGCTACCCAAGGAGCATATGTCCTTGTGTATGTCTAATTCAGTTTAAATATATATTTTCTTTTCACTAATTTTGGAGCATTCAGAAAGTTATTAAATTCACGAAGACGCGCTAAATCCACAAGGGACCACACACCACTTCGTGAAAGGGAAGTAGTTAGGTTTGATTCACAGAAGGGCAGGGTAGCTCTAATTCCTTGGTTTAAGAGCCCTTCAACAGCTTCAATAGACCTCTTTCAAAGGGGAAGCTCGACTACACGAAGGCCAATAAGGCTATATGTAACCTATATATAGTGTAAATACACTGAGATATTCTAAGTATGACTAAGTATGACTTTTCATTTTACGTTATTGTATACATACAAGTGAGAGTCGAATATACATATTTTTATACGAGACAGTCTGAGTGAAAAACGACCACTTTCACATGACTTTAAGAGCACCTATTTTACTGACACGTACATACATTATACTTATAAGAGTAATTATTTGATTTACACGTGTAACTATTTTATATATTCGAATAACCAGTTTTCACGGATAACTATTTTATTTTCATGAGTAACTTCTAAAAAAATTTAATAGTTGATCTAAACAAGTAACTTGTTTATTTACACAAATAACAGTCTATGTACACAAGGTATGTACAAATATTTGTTATTTTAACACGAGAGAAGAATTTTCACAGGAACGTACTTTTATACGAGTTCACACATATATATATATATATATATATTTTTGCAGGAGAGATATTTTTAGTGTGGTCCAGTTTGCTGCGAGGCTAAAGTTTTAAGTGTGTTTGGGCCACGAGGGCTGAAGTGGTCCATTGTGCAGGAGTTCGTCTTCGATACTCCGATCAAAATATATTTTTCTCGCATTTTGCTATATATTTCGACTGGAGTGCACACGCTTAATAATGAACAAAGGGGATGGTGGGAGGGGAAGATGGGTAGAGGATGGAATGGAGAAAGGTGGGGAAAGGAGTGGTGGGATGGAGAAAGGGAGTGCACGAGGAAGCGGAAGACAGAAGGGATAAAGGAAGGGAGTACAAGGTGCAAGGAACACGAGAAAGGCTAAGAGCAGGAAACTATGTAGCCCTCACCTAGGCTCCCTGCAAAGAGAGAGAGGAAAAAACCCTCAGTTTACGAAAACCGGTTTTCTAGATGTTGTGGTTCCTAGGGGCCACTCACAGCTTACGCGGTACGAGCCCTCATTCAGAACCGGCCAGTGGCACCTGATAGGAAAGACAGAAACGGGTGGGAGTCAAGAGCTACACACCACTATCCCAACAACAGCAGTCCTGCTGCTACTGCGACTACTCGTTCCAATCCATCACCAGAATAAGTGACGCCTATACCATTAAGTGTTTTTTGTTTTTTGATTCACGAAATCGTAATAACACGATTAAAAACAAACCATTCAAACCCCAATCGTTCCTAGGTTTAATATTGTTTTTTGAATGTTGTGCTCCGGCAACTGACTATGGCCGGCAAACATTATGTATGTGTAGTTATGGAACTATCGCCATGGTAGCAGTTGCCAATGTTCGTACCGGACTAGAGATAAAAATAAAGAATGAAGGGGAGGAATTAAGGTAATTGGAGAAGGGGTAGCTCGGAAATAAGAGAAAATGGGGAAGGGGAATAGAGGAGAAAACAGGGAAGAATTTAATAGGGATGGGAAGGAAGAAATGTATAGGAAAATAGTAAAGGTGAGATAGAAAGGAAAGACAAAATAAAAAGTGGAAAAATTTAATATATAAAAGTGAAAAGAATAGGAAGGGGAAAAAGAGAATAGAAGAGATGACGGGAATGAAAGGAGAGAAATTGAAGAAAAGAATGAGAATAAAGAAAGGTAAGTGGAGAAAACAGAAAGGGGAAAAAATTAATTTAATCATAACAAGGCGCTAAACCCGTGAGGGGTCATGCAACGCTACCTGCTATCATTTTCATGGGGAAGAAGTAAGCCCGTAGGGATCATACGGCCCCTGGGGAGAGGGAGGTAAATTAGGTTTGATCCAAGGATGAGGAGCTTTTCACCACAATCATGGCACCCCATCATCCTCCTTATTCTCCTTTGCTTTAAGAGGATTCAACGTTGAAATTTTGGTAAATTACGAAAAATCTTCAAGAATATAAAAGTAAAAATACTGGGCTCTTCATCCAAGGAGTGTGCGTCGCAGAGTGCTGTCAGTAAATTCACACTTGGCAGTACCCCACCCCCCCACACTGTCAAGAATTCATGATGATTTCCTCAGTGAAGTGCTGAAATCTGTCAGCTGAGTCTGACAGATTTCAACACTTTGTATATAACCCATCCTGTGTGGTGGACTATGACAGGGAAACATAGCTAGCCTGGGTTATTTGCTTTGAAAAGCGAACCGCACTAAGCATTTTCCTGTATCCTTTGTTCCCTCCATGTTATTACCATCACTATACCGAAGGTTAATAACAGCACCAAACAGATGAATGAAAAAGCAGTGCAAAGGTAGAGATTGGTCACCTCAGTACTACGTCGAGGCTGACGGAATGATCACGTCTGTACCTCTCCACTGCTTCTGCTGTCTACACTGACACTGTCAACATGGACACTGTCAACATGGACACTGTCAACACTGACACTGTCAACACTGACACTGTCTACACTGACACTGTCAACACTGACACTATCTACACTGACACTGTCAACACTGACACTGTCAACACTGACACTATCTACACTGACACTGTCAAAACTGACACTATCAACACTGACACTGTCAACACTGACACTGTCAACACTAACACTGTCAACACTAACACAGTCAACGCTGACACTGTCAACACTAACACTGTCAACACTAGCACTGTCAACACTGACACTGTCAACACTGACACTATCTACACTGACACCCTCAATACTTACACTGTCAACACTAACACTGTCAACACTGACACTGTCAACACTGACACAGTCAACACTGACACTGTCAACACAAACACTGTCAACTCTAACACTGTCAACACTGACACTGTCAACACTAGCACTGTCAACACTAACACTGTCAACACTGACACTGTCAACACTAATACTGTCAACACTGACACTGTCAACACTGACACTATCTACACTGACACTGGCAACACTTACACTGTCAAAACTAACACTGTCAACACTGACACTGTCAGCATTGACATTGTCAACACTGACACTGTCAACACTGTCACTTTCAACACTAACACTGTCAACACTGACACTGTCAACACTAACTCTGTCAAGACTGACTCTGTCAACACTAGCACTGTCAACACTAACACTGTCAACACTGGCACTGTCAACACTAACACTGACAACACTGACACTGTCAACACTGACACTGGCAATACTTACACTGTAAACACTAACACTGTCAACACTGACACTGTCAACATCAACATTGTCAACACTGACACTGTTAACACTGACACTGTCAACACTAACACTGTCAACACTGGCACTGTCAACACTGACACTGTCAACACTGACATTATCTACACTGACACTGTCAACACTGACACTGTCAACACTAACACTGTCAACATTGACACTGTCAACACGAACACTGTCAACACTGACACTGTCAACACTAATACTGTCAACACTGACACTGTCAACACTAACACTGTCAACAATGACACTGTCAACACTGACACTGTCAACACTAACACTGTCAACACTGACACTGTGAACACTAACACTGTCAACGCTGACATTGTCTACACTGACACTGTCAACACTGACACTGTAAACACTAACACTGTCAACACTGACACTGTGAACACTAACACTGTCAACACTACCACTGTCAACACTGACACTGCCAACAGTAACACTGTCAATACTGCCATTATCTACACTGACACTGTCAACACAAACACTGTCAATACTGACATTATCTACACTGACACTGCCAACACTAACACTGTCAACACTACCACTGTCAACACTGACACTGCCAACAGTAACACTGTCAATACTGCCATTATCTACACTGACACTGTCAACACTAACACTGTCAACAATGACACTGTCAACACTATCACTGTCAACACTAACACTGTCAACACTAACACTGTCAACACTGACAATGTCAACACTAACACAGTCAACACTAACACTGTCAACACTGACGCTGTCAACACTGACACTGTCAGCACTTATACTATCTACACTGGCACTGTCAAAACTAACACTGTCAAAACTGACACTGTCAACATTGGCATTGTCAACACTGACGCTGTCAACACTAGCATTGTCAACATTGACACTGTCAACACTGACACTGTCAATATTGACATTGTCAACACTGGCACTGTCAACACTAACACTGTCAACACTAACAATGTCAACACTGACACTATCTACACTGACACTGTCAAAACTGACACTGTCAACACTGACATTGTGAACACTGACACTGTCAACACTAACACTGTCAACACTAACACTGTCAACGCTGACACTGTCAACACTAACACTGTCAACACTGACACTGTCAACCCTAACACTGTCAACACTAGCACTGTCAACACTGACACTGTTAACACTGACACTATCTACATTGACACTGTCAATACTTACACTGTCAACACTAACACTGTCAGCACTGACACTGTCACCACTAACACTGTCAACACTGACACTGTCAACACTGACACTGTCAACACTAGCACTGCCAACACTAACACTGACAAGACTGACACTGTCAACACTAACACTGTCAACACTGACACTAACACTGTCAACACTGACACTGTCAGCATCGACATTGTCAACACTGACTCTGTCAACCCTGACACTGTCAACACTAATATTGTCAACACTGACACTGTCAACACTGACACTGTAAACACTAACACTGTCAACACTGACACTGTGAACACTAACACTGTCAACGCTGACATTGTCTACACTGACACTGTCAACACTGACACTGTAAACACTAACACTGTCAACACTGACATTATCTACACTGACACTGTCAACACTGACACTGTCAACACTAACACTGTCAACACTGACATTATGTACACTTACACTGTCAACACTGACACTGTCAACACTAACACTGTGAACACTGACACTGTCAACACTAACACTGTCAACACTGACACTGTCAAAACTAACACTGTCAACACTGACACTGTCAACACTAACACTGTCAACACTGACATTATCTACACTGACACTGTCAACACTAACACTGTTAACACTAACACTGTCAACACTAACACTGTCAACAATAACACTGTCAACACTGACACTGTCAACGCTAACACTGTCAATACTGACGTTATGTACACTGAGACTGTCAACACTAACACTGTCAACGCTAACACTGTCAACACTAACACTGTCAACACTGACACTGTCAACACTAACACTGTCAACACTAACACTGTCAACACTAACACTGTCAACACTGACACTGTCAACACTAACACTGTCAACACTAACACTGTCAACACTGACAGTGTCAACACTGGCACCGTCAACACTAACACTGTCAACACTGACACTGTCAACACTAATGCTGTCAACACTAACACTGTCAACATTGACACTGTCAACACTGATACTGTCAACACTAACACTATCAACACTGACATTATCTACACTGACACTGTCAACACTTGCACTGTAAACACTAACACTGTCAACACTGACATTACACTGACACTGTCAACACTGACACTGTCAACACTAACACTGTCAACACTGACATTATCTACACTGACACTGTCAACACTGACACTGTCAACACTAAGATTGTCAACACTGACACTGTCAACACTAACACTGTCAACACTGACATTGTCAACACTAACACTGTCAACACTGACACTGTCAACACTAACACTGTCAACACTGACACTGTCAACACTAACACTGTCAATACTGACATTATCTACACTGACACTGTCAACACTAACACTGTCAACACTGACACTGTCAACACTAACACTGTCAACACTGACACTGTCAACACTAACACTGTCAACACTGACATTACACTGACACTGTCAACACTGGCACTGTCAACACTAACACTGTCAACACTGACACTGTCAACACTAACACTGTCAACACTGACACTCTCAACACTAACACTGTCAACACTGACACTGTCAACACTAACACTGTCAATACTGACATTATCTACACTGACACTGCCAACACTAACACTGTCAACACTACCACTGTCAACACTGACACTGCCAACACTAACACTGTCAATACTACCATTATCTACACTGACACTGTCAACACTAACACTGTCAACAATGACACTGTCAACACTATCACTGTCAACACGAACACTGTCAACACTAACACTGTCAACACTGACAATGTCAACACTAACACAGTCAACACTAACACTGTCAACACTGACGCTGTCAACACTGACACTGTCAGCACTTATACTATCTACACTGGCACTGTCAACACTAACACTGTCAAAACTGACACTGTCAACATTGGCATTGTCAACACTGACACTGTCAACACTAGCATTGTCAACATTGACACTGTCAACACTGACACTGTCAATATTGACATTGTCAACGCTGGCACTGTCAACACTAACACTATCAACACTAACAATGTCAACACTGACGCTATCTACACTGACACTGTCAAAACTGATACTGTCAACACTCACATTGTGAACACTGACACTGTCAACACTAACACTGTCAACACTAACACTGTCAACGCTGACACTGTCAACACCAACACTGTCAACACTGACACTGTCAACCCTAACACTGTCAACACTAGCACTGTCAAAACTGACACTGTCAACACTGACACTATCTACATTGACACTGTCAATACTTACACTGTCAACACTAACACTGTCAACACTGACACTGTCAACCCTAACACTGTCAACACTAGCACTGTCAAAACTGACACTGTCAACACTGACACTATCTACATTGACACTGTCAATACTTACACTGTCAACACTAACACTGTCAACACTGACACTGTCAACACTAGCACTGCCAACACTAACACTGTCAACACTGACACTGTCAACACTAACACTGTCAACACTGACACTGCCAACACTGACACTATCTACACTGACACTGGCAACACTTACACTGTCAAAACTAACACTGTCAACACTGACACTGTCAGCATCGACATTGTCAACAATGACTCTGTCAACACTGACGCTGTCAACACTAATATTGTCAACACTGACACTGTCAACACTAAAAATGTCAACACTAACACTGTCAACACTGACACTGTCAACACTAACACTGACAACACTGACACTGTCAACACTGACACTGTCAACACTGACACTGTCAACACTAACACTGTCAACACTGACATTATCTACACTGACACTGTCAACACTGACACTGTCAACACTAACAATGTCAACACTGACACTCTCAACACTAACACTGTCAACACTGACACTGTCAACACTTACACTGTCAACTCTGACACTGTCAACACTGACACTGTCAACACTAACACTGTCAACACTGACATTATCTACACTGACACTGCCAACACTGAGACTGTCAACACTAACACTGTCAACACTGACATTATCTACACTGACACTGTCAACACTGACACTGTAAATACTAACACTGTCAACACTTACATTATCTACACTGACACTGTCAACACTGACACTGTCAACACTAACTCTGTCAACACTGGCATTATCTACACTGACACTGTAAATACTAACACTGTCAATACTTACATTATCTACACTGACACTGTGAACACTGACACTGTCAACACTAACGCTGTCAACACTGACATTATCTACACTGACACTGTCAACACTAACACTGCCAACACTGACATTATCTACACTGACACTGTCAACACTGACACTGTCAACACTAACACTGTCAACATTGACACTGTCAACACTAACACTGTCAACACTGACACTGTCAACACTAACACTGTCAACACTGACACTGTCAACACTAACACTGTCAACACTGACACTGTCAACACTAACACTGTCAACACTGACACTGTCAACACTAACACTGTCAACACTGACATTACACTGACACTGTCAACACTGGCACTGTCAACACTAACACTGTCAACACTGACACTGTCAACACTAGCACTGTCAACACTGACACTGTCAACACTAACACTGTCAACACTGACACTCTCAACACTAGCACTGTCAACACTGACACTGTCAACACTAACACTGTCAACACTAACACTGTCAACGCTGACACTGTCAACACTAACACTGGCAACACTGACACTGTCAACACTAACACTGTCAACACCAACACTGGCAACACTGACACTGTCAACACTAACACTGTCAACACTAGCACTGTCAACACTGACACTGTCAACACTGACACTGTCAACACTGACATTATCTACACTGACACTGTCAACACTGACACTGTCAACACTAACACTGTCAACACTGACACTGTCAACACTAACACTGTCAACACTGACACTGTCAACACTGTCACTGTCTACACTAACACTGTCAACACTGACGCTGTCAACACTAACACTGTCAACACTGACATTATCTACACTGACATTGTCAACACTAGCACTGTCAACACTAACACTGTCAACACTGACACCGTCAACACTAACACTCTCAATACTGACATTATCTACACTGACACTGGCAACACTAACACTGTCGACACTAACGCTGTCAACACTGACACTGTCAACATTAACAATGTCAACAATGACACTGTCAACACTAACAATGTCAACACTAACACTGTCAACACTAACACTGTCAACACTGACACTGTCAACACTAACACTGTCAACGCTAACACTGTCAACACTGACGCTGTCAACACTGACACTGTCAACACTAACACTGTCAACACTAACACTGTCAACACTGACACTGTCAACACTGACACTGTCAACACTGACACTGTCAACACTGACACTGTCAACACTAACACTGTCAACACTAACACTGTCAACACTAACACTGCCAACACTGGCACTGTCAACACTAACACTGTCAACATTAACACTGCCAACACTGACACTGTCAACACTAACACTGTCAACACTAACACTGTCAACACTAACACTGTCAACACTGACACTGTCAACACTAACACTGTCAACACTAACACTGTCAACACTGACATTTTCTACACTAACACTGTTAACACTAACACTGTCAACACTGACACTGTCAACACTGACATTTTCTATACTAACACTGTCAACACTAACACTGTCAGCACTGACACTGTCAACACTAACACTGTCAACACTGACATTTACTACACTAACACTGTCAACACTAACACTGTCAACACTAACACTGTCAACGCTAACACTGTGAACACTGACACTATCAACACTAACACTGTCAACACTGACACTGTCAAAACTAACACTGTCAACACTGACACTGTCAACACTAACTCTGTCAACACTAACACTGTCAACACTAACACTGTCAAGACTGACACTGTCAACACTAACACTGTCAACACTAACACTGTCAACACTGGCACTGTCAACACTGACACTGTCAACACTAACACTGTTAACACTGACACTGTCAACACTAACACAGTCAACACTAACACTGTCAACACTAACACTGTCAGCACTGACACTGTCAACACTAACACTGTCAACGCTGACACTGTCAACACTAACACTGTCAACACTGACACTGTCAACCCTAACACTGTCAACACTAGCACTGTCAACACTGACACTGTTAACACTGACACTATCTACATTGACACTGTCAATACTTACACTGTCAACACTAACACTGTCAGCACTGACACTGTCACCACTGACACTGTCAACACTGACACTGTCAACACTGACACTGTCAACACTAGCACTGCCAACACTAACACTGACAAGACTGACACTGTCAACACTAACACTGTCAACACTGACACTGCCAACACTGACACTATCTACACTGACACTGGCAACACTTACACTGTCAAAAGTAACACTGTCAGCATCGACATTGTCAACACTGACTGTCAACACTGACACTGTCAACACTAATATTGTCAACACTGACACTGTCAACACTAACAATGTCAACACTAACACTGTCAACACTGACACTGTCAACACTAACACTGACAACACTGACACTGTCAACACTGACACGGTCAACACTGACACTGTCAACACTAACACTGTCAACACTGACATTATCTACACTGACACTGTCAACACTGATACTGTCAACACTAACACTGTCAACACTGACACTGTCAACACTAACAATGTCAACACTGACACTGTCAACACTAACACTGTCAACAATGACATTATCTACACTGACACTGTCAACACTAACAATGTCAACACTGACACTGTCAACACTAACACTGTCAACACTGACACTGTCAACACTAACACTCTCAACACTTACATTATGTACACTGACACTGTCAACACTGACACTGTCAACACTAACGCTGTCAACACTGGCATTATCTACACTGACACTGTAAATACTAACACTGTTAACACTTACATTATCTACACTGACACTGTCAACACTGACACTGTCAACACTAACGCTGTCAACACTGACATTATCTACACTGACACTGTCAACACTAACACTGCCAACACTGACATTATCTACACTGACACTGTCAACACTGACACTGTCAACACTAACACTGTCAACATTGACACTGTCAACACTAACACTGTCAACACTGACACTGTCAACACTAACACTGTCAACACTGACACTGTCAACAATAACACTGTCAACACTGACACTGTTAACACTGACACTGTCAACACTGACACTGTCAACACTGACACTGTCAACACTAACACTGTCAACACTGACATTATCTACACTGACACTGTCAACACTGACACTGTGAACACTAACACTGTCAACACTGACACTATCAACACTAACTCTGTCAACACTGACATTATCTACACTGACACTGTCAACACTGACACTGTAAACACTAAGACTGTCAACACTGACATTATCTACACTGACACTGTGAACACTGACACTGTCAACACTAACACTGTCAACACTGACATTATCTACACTGACACTGTCAACACTGACACTCTCAACACTAACACTGTCAACACTGACACTGTCAACACTAACACTGTCAACACTGACACTGACAACATTAACACTGTCAACACTGACACTGTCAACACTAACACTGTCAACACTGACACTGTCAACACTAACACTGTCAACACTGACATTATCTACACTGACACTGTCAACACTAACACTGTCAACACTAACACTGTCAATACTGACACTGTCAACACTAACACTGTCAATACTGACATTATCTACACTGACACTGTCAACACTTACACTGTCAACACTAACACTGTCAACGCTAACACTGTCAACACTAACACTGTCAACACTGACACTGTCAACACTAACACTGCCAACACTAACACTGTCAACACTAACACTGTCAACACTGGCTCTGTCAACACTGACTCTGTGAACACTAGCACTGTCAACACTAACACTGTCAACACTGACACTGTCAACACTGGCACCGTCAACACTAACACTGTCAACACTGACACTCTCAACACTAACTCTGTCAACACTAACACTGTCAACACTGACAGTGTCAACACTGATACTGTCAACACTAACACTGTCAACACTGACATTATCTACACTGACACTGTCAACACTTGCACTGTAAACACTAACCCTGTCAACACTGACATTACACTGACACTGTCAACACTGACACTGTCAACACTAACACTGTCAACACTAACACTGTCAACACTAGCACTGTCAACACTGACACTGTCAACACTAACACTGTCAATACTGACATTATCTACATTGACACTGTCAACACTAACACTGTCAACACTAACACTGTCAACATTGACACTGTCAACACTAACACTGTCAACAATGACACTGTCATCACTAACACTGTCAACACTAATACTGTCAACACTAATACTGTCAACACTGACACTGTCAACACTAACACTGTCAACACTAACACTGTCAACACTGACGCTGTCAACACTTACACTGTTAACACTAACACTGTCAACACTGACCCTGTCAACACTAACACTGTCAACACTGACATTATCTACACTGACACTGTCAACACTAACACTGTCAACACTAACACTGTCAACACTGACACTGTCAACACTAACACTGTCAATACTGACATTATCTACATTGACACTGTCAACACTAACACTGTCAACACTAACACTGTCAACATTGACACTGTCAACACTAACACTGTCAACAATGACACTGTCATCACTAACACTGTCAACACTAATACTGTCAACACTAACACTGTCAACACTAACACTGTCAACACTAACACTGTCAACACTGACGCTGTCAACACTTACACTGTTAACACTAACACTGTCAACACTGACCCTGTCAACACTAACAATGTCAACACTAACACTGTCAACACTGACACTGTCAACATTGACACTGTCAACACTAACACAGTCAACACTAACACTGTCAACACTAACACTGTCAACACTAACACTGTCAACACTGACACTGTCAACACTAACTCTGTCAACACTAACACTGTCAACACTAACACTGTCAACACTGACACTGTCAACACTAACACTGTCAACACTAACACTGTCAACACTGGCTCTGTCAACACTGACACTGTCAACAGTAACACTGTCAACACTGACACTGTCAACACTAACTCTGTCAACACTAACACTGTCAACACTCACACTGTCAACACTGACACTGTCAACACTGACACTGTCAACACTAACACTGTCAACACTGACACTGTCAACACTGACACTGTCAACACTAACACTGTCAACACTGACACTGTCAACACTAACACTGTCAACACTGACACTGTCAACACTAACACTGTCAACACTGACACTGTCAACACTAACACTGTCAACACTGACACTGTCAACACTGACACTGTCAACACTGACACTGTCAACACTAACACTGTCAACACTGACATTATCTACACTGACACTGTCAACACTGACACTGTCAACACTAACACTGTCAACACTGACACTGTCAACACTAACGATGTCAACACTGACACTGTCAACACTAACACTGTCAACACTGACATTATCTACACTGACACTGTCAACACTAACAATATCAACACTGACACTGTCAACACTAACACTGTCAACACTGACACTGTCAACACTAACACTCTCAACACTTACATTATCTACACTGACACTGTCAACACTGACACTGTCAACACTAACGCTGTCAACACTGGCATTATCTACACTGACACTGTAAATACTAACTCTGTTAACACTTACATTATCTACACTGACACTGTCAACACTGACACTGTCAACACTAACGCTGTCAACACTGACATTATCTACACTGACACTGTCAACACTAACACTGCCAACACTGACATTATCTACACTGACACTGTCAACACTGACACTGTCAACACTAACACTGTCAACATTGACACTGTCAACACTAACACTGTCAACACTGACACTGTCAACACTAACACTGTCAACACTGACACTGTTAACACTGACACTGTCAACACTGACACTGTCAACACTGACACTGTCAACACTAACACTGTCAACACTGACATTATCTACACTGACACTGTCAACACTGACACTGTGAACACTAACACTGTCAACACTGACACTATCAACACTAACTCTGTCAACACTGATATTATCTACACTGACACTGTCAACACTGACACTGTAAACACTAAGACTGTCAACACTGACATTATCTACACTGACACTGTGAACACTGACACTGTCAACACTAACACTGTCAACACTGACATTATCTACACTCTCACTGTCAACACTGACACTCTCAACACTAACACTGTCAACACTGACACTGTCAACACTAACACTGTCAACACTGACACTGACAACATTAACACTGTTAACACTGACACTGTCAACACTAACACTGTCAACACTGACACTGTCAACACTAACACTGTCAACACTGACATTATCTACACTGACACTGTCAACACTAACACTGTCAACACTAACACTGTCAATACTGACACTGTCAACACTAACACTGTCAATACTGACATTATCTACACTGACACTGTCAACACTTACACTGTCAACACTAACACTGTCAACGCTAACACTGTCAACACTAACACTGTCAACACTGACACTGTCAACACTAACACTGTCAACACTAACACTTTCAACACTAACACTGTCAACACTGACTCTGTGAACACTAGCACTGTCAACACTAACACTGTTAACACTGACACTGTCAACACTGGCACCGTCAACAGTAACACTGTCAACACTGACACTCTCAACACTAACTCTGTCAACACTAACACTGTCAACACTGACAGTGTCAACACTGACACTGTCAACACTAACACTGTCAACACTGACATTATCTACACTGACACTGTCAACACTTGCACTGTAAACACTAACCCTGTCAACACTGACATTACACTGACACTGTCAACACTGACACTGTCAACACTAACACTGTCAACACTGACATTATCTACACTGACACTGTCAACACTAACACTGTCAACACTAACACTGTCAACACTGACACTGTCAACACTAACACTGTCAATACTGACATTATCTACATTGACACTGTCAACACTAACACTGTCAACACTAACACTGTCAACATTGACACTGTCAACACTAACACTGTCAACAATGACACTGTCAACAGTAACACTGTCAACACTAATACTGTCAACACTAACACTGTCAACACTGACACTGTCAACACTAACACTGTCAACACTAACACTGTCAACACTGACGCTGTCAACACTGACACTGTTAACACTAACACAGTCAACACTGAACCTGTCAACACTAACAATGTCAACACTAACACTGTCAACACTGACACTGTCAACATTGACACTGTCAACACTAACACAGTCAACACTAACACTGTCAACACTAACACTGTCAACACTAACACTGTCAACACTGACACTGTCAACACTAACTCTGTCAACACTAACACTGTCAACACTAACACTGTCAACACTGACACTGTCAACACTAACACTGTCAACACTAACACTGTCAACACTGGCTCTGTCAACACTGACACTGTCAACAGTAACACTGTCAACACTGACACTGTCAACACTAACTCTGTCAACACTAACACTGTCAACACTAACACTGTCAAGACTGACACTGTCAACACTAACACTGTCAACACTAACACTGTCAACACTGGCACTGTCAACACTGACACTGTCAACACTAACACTGTCAACACTGACACTGTCAACACTAACACAGTCAACACTAACACTGTCAACACTAACACTGTCAACACTGACACTGTCAACACTAACACTGTCAACACTGACACTGTCAACACTAACACTGTCAACACTGACACTACCAACGCTAACACTGTCAACACTGTCATTATCTACACTGACACTGTCAACACTGACACTGTCAACACTAACACTGTCAACACTGACACTGTCAACACTAACACTGTCAACACTGACACTGTCGACACTAACACTGTCAACACTGACGCTGTCAACACTAACACTGTCAACACTGACATTATCTACACTGACATTGTCAACACTATCACTGTCAACACTAACACTGTCAACACTGACACCGTCAACACTAACACTGTCAACACTGACATTATCTACACTGACACTGTCAACACTAACACTGTCGACACTAACACTGTCAACACTGACACTGTCAACATTAACAATGTCAACAATGACACTGTCAACACTAACAATGTCAACACTAACACTGTCAACACTAACACTGTCAACGCTAACACTGTCAACACTGACACTGTCAACAGTTGCACTGGCATGTTGAAGAGAAATGAAAGACAGAAACGGAGAATTTTACAAGAATAAGGAAAGAAGGATTAGAAAGGAAAATGGAAGTACAAAGGGGAAAGAGAGAAAATGAAGTGAAAAAGTGGGAAGGATTTAAATGTGTAAAAGAATATAGGAGAGATATAGAGAAGGAGAGGAGAGAAATGGAAGAAAATTCAAGAGGAGAGGTGTTGGGAAAACGCCAAGGAGGGAAAGGGTGGATGAAGGGAAAGGAAAGGAAAGGAGAGGAACGTGACCAAGGGACCAAAAGGAGAGGGGAGGGAAGATGAATGAGAGGGGAAGGGGGGAATGGGAATAAGAAGGAAGAATAAGAAATGGAAGGGAAGGGGAGAGTAAGAAATAGGAGAAAAGGGAAAGAAGATGGAAGGATAAAGAAACGAAAGAGGAGTAAGGGTGGGGATGGATAGGGGTTGGGCTGGGTTTGGGTTGGACGGGTTGGGTGTTGGAAAAGGTAGGGTTGGGGGTTGGAAAGGGTAGGGTAGGGGGTTGGAGAGGGTAGGGTAGGGGGTTGGAGAGGGTAGGGTAGGGGAACAAGAGTGAAGGGTAGGGGATGCCTGATTAAGCAGCAGAATACAAGCAGTGACTATAAAACTCGACTAATTGTAGCACCATGTAGCCGGTTATTATGGTGTGAATTACACTTAAAAAAGTAACAGTATTAATCACTGTGGGATTAATGACAGGGGTGCGAGTACAGAGAGTGGAGTGCGTGTGTCCATTGTGGCTGTCGTGGAGTAGGAGAGGGAGGGGCATGGGAGGGAGGGAAGGGGAAGGGGCATGGGAGGGAGGGAAAGAGGGAAGGGGAAGGGAAGGGATTCAGTCTACAAGCATCAACAGTCCCACAGGAACGACTGTTATCAGACGCCCACTTGATGTCGTCTGGTGGGGAAGAAGTGAGAGGAAGAGGCTGTGTTGGTGGTAACACCAGCACCAACCCGTAATCAGCAACACTAGCACTGGTATCCCCCATCACGGGTGGAAATAGTATGCGTGTTTCCTTACTCCTGGTGTCCTGTTCACCTAGCAAGCAAGTAGGTACCTGGGTGTTAGTCGACTGGTATGGGTCGCATCCTAGGGGATAATATTTAAGGATATCAATGGAAATAAGACAGTCCGCGATGAAGCACTGACTTTCTATATTTATCCTGGGTGGCTAACCCTCCGGGATTAAAAATCTGAACAAAATCTTATATTATCCAGCGGCAGGGGCGGCGGCGGCAACGGCGGCGGCGGCAACGGCAGCGGCAGCAGCGGCAGCAGCGGCAGTAGCGGCAGAAGCGGCAGCAGCGGCAGTAGCGGCAGCAGCGGCAGCAGCGGCAGCAGCGGCAGCAGCGGCAGCAGCGGCAGCAGCGGCAGCAGCGGCAGCAGCGGCAGCAGCATCACCACCAGAGGCAGAAGCTGGGCAGGAGACAAGGGAAGAAGAAATGAGTGGTTAGGACAGCAAAATATTGAACACTAATGTGAAGAATACTGAGGCCCTCTACAAGTAGGTAACACAGGTACTGGAGCCACCCCTCTTAGTGCCGGTATACGAACACCTCACGGGTACTGGTGCCAAGCAGCTGAGTGCCAGCGCCCGAAAACATCACAGGCACTGGAGTGAAGGAGCTGAGTGCCTGCCAGAGTAAATTTCAAGGTGGTTGAGCCTTATACAAGTCACATATTTAAGCAACATGTTTGAAGGAACTGCTTTGAAGGAGAGCAAAGATTTTACGACCTGTGTGCTTACCCAGTTGTGGATGCGGGGGTCGAATCTCGGCTCCATCTAACTGCAAGTGATTAGTTATAGTAATTATCTACATCGACATCCCTATCGTACCTGTCCTTAATACTGTGTATGGAGCCTGTTTTTTTTTTAACAGTTTTCTTCGCCTATGTCATTCCTATCCCTAACCATCCAGAAGCAAATGTTGTGTTCACTGGGAAGCGCTAAACCCGTAGCTAAGGAAATGGAAGGTAATAATATTCAGTCCAAAGGAAGATACATTCCATTCCCTGGATCAAGAGCCGTTGACAAGCATCAAGATGCATTCCTTGTAAGGCCTTTACCCCTAAAAAATTATTTCCTGATGCGTTGTGACGCCACTCGACGTGACTGCGGCCAGACGATTAGTTAGGGAGGGTAGGCAAGTTACCTGGAAGTTACCTGGAGGTTATTCCGGGGATCAACGCCCCCGCGGCCCGGTCCACGACCAGGCCTCCCGATGGATCAGGGCCTGATCAACTAGGCTGTTACTGCTGGCCGCACGCAGTCCAACGTACGAGCCACAGCCCGGCTGATCCGGCACTGACTTTACGTATCTGTCCAGCTCTCTCTTGAAGGCAGCCAGGGGTTTATTGGCAATTCCCCTAATGCTTGATGGGAGGCTGTTGAACAGTTTTGGGCCCCGGACACTTATGGTGTTTTCCCTTAGGTAGATGCTAGTGCCATATTTCTAGTAAAGGGAATAGTGACTGTAGGTGAGGAGGTCTGTAGTTCTAAGAAAATCAGTGTTAGAGTTCCTCAGACTTTCGTGTGCTAAAACTAACTCTACATTGAGCTGGGAGATCTTCGTGTATGCGTATTAAGGCAAGGTAAAGTCTGTATATTAACAGAGCAAAGAAAAGTCTGCTTATTGAAGAAAGTAGAAAATATTTAAGTGGATTTTAAATTCTTAAGGGAAATCTTTGTTTTGTAAATACAAAAAAGTAGTGATATCTATTTAGGATCTGGAATTTTTTGATTGCTTAGAATTTTTTAAATTAATGTTTTAAATTTTGTTTCCAAGTGATACTCACTTCTCTGCTCCGTTTAATTTAAAACATCTTTATGTTTTTAAGTTGTTTGTGTCGTAATGTAAGAAGTATGATGCAATGTATTGATATTTTTAGTGTGTACTGATGATAATGTGTCTTCTATAGTTCCTTTTTCAAAGCCTATCACAAATATAACCTACTACTGCCCATCAACACCGTTGTCAAGGAACTTTGTCAAGCCGTTACGGCTTGACAAAGTTCCCGGAGAGACAAACGTTGCCAGGGTAAAAATGTAGCATTAGTTGCACATGTGTCATACCTACCAAACCATACCACGGGTGGGTTTGAATCCGCGGTCACAGAGTCTCAACACTACAGACCATCGTGTTAGTCACTGGGCCAGCTAGCTACGGTCTGGAGTTTTGAGACTCTCTGACCGCGGGTTCATTATTATTATTATAATAAAAAAGAAGCCACAAGGGCTGACCGCGGGTTCAAACCCCACCCGTGGTATGGTTTGTTTGCAATCGTGTCAATACGATTTCGTGAGTCCTTATACCTAGTATATTTTCAGTACTCGCATTATTTTCAGTACTGGCATTACCTAGAGTCCCTGAAATGCAGGCGAGACAGAAATATAATTTATACTTGGAAAATTCTGCGCACAGCCTGAGTAAATCAGTCATAATTCAACTGTTCGAGGATCTTTCAACGGGCAACCATTTGACTGGGTTTTTTTCTTCAACACTGACATGATACCGGTGGTTAAGAGGACAGGCTGTGTTTACATATCTTTTAGAAAGAGGTGGAAGAAATTCTAAATCAAATTACGAAATCCTAGCACCATCCCCCTTCCTTTATACACACGACCAACTGTGTCGATCCCTACCCGACACAGTAGAAGTCAGACTGGAAGGCTTCCCTATAAATTAAACAAGTAAGGTTTAATAAAAACTTCCTGTATAGTTCATCTGAGTCCTCGAGGCATGAATCATTCTTATAGCAATGGGCAAGCAAACTCAAGAAGTAACTCCGTCACTACATATTCCAGTCTTCTACTGGGAGTGCAGAAGCCTTCACAGATCCTTATAATAACTCCTTTCCCACACCTCGGAAGTAGAGAGGTGAAAATTTTCCTGTTTTTTTTTTTTTTTTCTTAGCCAAATGAGAGTTGTTGAGTTCTTACTAAGGGAAGCACCACGGAGGAGAGTGACCCCCCGATTATTACTGTATTGATGGGGGAGACATTAAGCCCGTAAGGATTATACAAAGCCTTGGGAAATGTGAGGTAATAGGCTTGAGCCGAGGAAAGGAAAGACAGTTCCAGTTCCTATCTATATCAAGGTTCCCCTCCCTCCCCTGAATGGGCGCCCTGTGCTACGATCCAAGTCTTCTCAAACACCACCACCACCACCACCACCACCACCATCGATAAGGTGACCCAGAGTGTGGGGGAAGACAGATTGGGTGTGGTCTGTGTGACCCCCCAGCGTGTTGGAGAGGAAAGTCTGGGTGTGGTCTGTGTGCTACAGGGAAGCAGAAACTTACTGGACTTAAGGCCTCAAACCTTCACATCTTCACTTGCATTCACAGTGGACCGTTCCTTAAGACTAGGCGATTCCTGAGTTTCGAGCTCCATGGATAGATAATTCAGAGCTGCTGGGTAGATTGTACATAGCACGTTGGATATAATATAGAGCCCCGTGGATATATAGTTCAGAGCGCTCTGGATAGATAGTAGATACATCCATTAGCAGATTATTTGTTGATTTTTAGATCGGAGCTTTCTAGATTGACAGTAGAGAGATCCCTGAATAGATAATTAAGATAATTCAGACATTCCAGAATAGATAGTTCAGAGCGTCAAAATTAAATCCAGAACTTCCTGGGTAAGCAGATTCCTAACAATTATCCCTTATTAAACAAAGCTTTCCAGGGCACTGCATCTCTCAAGTACTGAGTTTCCAGAGTACGAGGGGTAATACCTGGAGTATTACCTGGAGGGTGTTAAGGGGGTCAACGCCCCCCGCGGTTCATGAGCAGGCCTCACTGGTTCATGACCAGGCCTCGCCGGTCCATGATCAGGCCTCGGACATTATAATATTAATGTAGAAGCGCTAAACCCATAGGGATCACAGAGCGACTGGGGGTTGAGATGCAGTCAAGTCCGATCGAAGTGGAGGATAACTCCAATTCTCTAAATGAAGATTCCTTCGCAGGCATCGAGGCACCTCCACTGAAAGAGGGTAAGAGACCATTAACTTATCCAAAGGGAACTCACCAGGCTGATTCCTTCATGGAATTTTAAAACTCTGCCATTACTTGAGGTGGTATTAGTCCGCCTTAATAATAACAACCTTTCCTGGCGAGCATCTCTATTCTTGGAGTAAAAGTTCCTTGAGGAAAACCCCTTCTTGTGACTTAAGCTCCTTGAATTATCAGCTAGCTGAGCTACGAACTAGGTAGAATTCCTCCTTCCTTCTCTGATGTCTTGACCTCGAACTTTCTCTTCCTGTTCCTGCTGCTCCTCTGTTCTTCTTCCTCCTCCTCTTCTTTTCTTCTTCTTACCATTCTCTTCCTCTTCCTTCTTGTATTTTTTCCCTCCTCTCTTCTATTTTTCACCTTCCCCCTTTTCAGCCTTATTTTCTTTCTTTTTTCCCCCGCCTTGTTTCCACTTCCGCTTATCTTTCTCCTCCTCCTCCCTCTTATCTTCATCCTCTTCTTATTGCTGTCCCTCCTGCTGCTAACAATTACTCAGCCTACATGAGTGTAAGAGAAGGTGGGGGGTGTAAAAACTGCTAACTGCATATAAGCCTCGCTGAGCGTATAAAACACACACTCGCTCTCTCGCCAGCAAATGAGATCCTCCGGGGCATGATTAAACGCCATCACCGGCGGCCATGAAGCCTCCTTATTGCCCATCCCGCCTACTCGAGCAAGCTAACAAGGGAAGATGCCACTATTTTTGCCTACACTCTCCACCATTAACGTACGGCTCCCGCGCCCCCATCATCTGTCAGCTCTGACGCCGCCTTTGTTTATTCTCCAGTAAGGTCATTAACCCTTCTAACTACTATGAAGATTGTTTGAGTGACTCTCTTCCCTTTCCTCTTCTTTTCCCCTTTTCTCTTCTTCATTTCTTCTTCTTTTTCTTTTTTTCCTTCTAAGCTTCCTTCTTTTCTTCCTCTGCCTACACAGCCTACTTCATATTTTTCTATACACCCATTTTCTTCTCGTCCTTTCCTTATTTTTCCTTTTTCTCCTTCTGTTAAGTATTTTTGGTATCAGTGATAGGATAACTGAGCTTAACACTATACTTGACATTAAAATGCTAAATACTGAAACCAATACTGTCACCATAGATCTTGCTAAATGTCTTGCAGCAAATAATCTCAAATCATAATGGGCTGTTAAAACATTTACATATAATAAATTTTATATAACCTGCACGAGCTGTGTCTCTACAGCCAGTAAGAGCAATAACCACTATACGGAAGTCGTATTCATTTAACCTCACATATCTTAAAGTCCATCCCTAGAAGGTCATCACTAATAATGCTTTCCTTGAATTACTTCTCGCTACACTGCTCGTTGTTTTAAATCACGTATTATATACAATGGTCAATCTAAGCGGGAATCTACTGGCAGGGCGGCATTTGCTCTCGTTGCCACCTAGATAGTAACTGATAAATTAGACACATGTGCAACACTTGGGTATCTTTATTCAGGATACGTTTTGCCACACATTGGCTTCATCAGTCCATACAAAGGAAAATGGTGAAGAACAGGAGAAGTTTGAGGTAATCAGTCCCTCAGCCTTGAATAGATGTAATCAGTCCATCAATCTTGAACAGAATACAGCATATGTGTGAAGAAGTGGTTTATATACTGCAGACAGTATATAAAGGAAATATTCATATTATTGTCAAAACTGCTTTTTATGAAAAAAGATTCAATTATATTGACAATAATATGAATATATCCTTTGATTTATATAAATTAGATCCATTTATAATTAATAGAATTCGGGAAGAATTTAATAATACATTGGACAAATAATAAATTTTAAAAATCTTAATTCTTGGGTAGAATAGTTTGTTTGTGGGTTGTGTGAAGGACCTGTCTAGTTGGGCCAGCAGACCTGCTGCAGTGTTCTCTTTCTTATGAGTCGCGCATCAGGTGTTGCTTTGTTGTGGGATGTGATAGTGAGGTGTGGTCTAGACCCTTTTTATGCCTTCCTTTGATGCATTACTTTTATTGTTCCTTGATAATGTGAGTAGTCACGAAAGCGCTTGGAATTTCTCTATTCTTTCACATTGGTTGTTTTGCATATTCTGAAATCACCTGTTTACTGCGATCTTATTGCATATATATATATATATATATATATATATATATATATATATATATATATATATATATATATATATATATATATATATATATATATATATATATATATATATATATATATATATATATAATGTGTATGTAATTAATTAATGTAATTAAAGTCAAGATTAAATTATTGTTCTTTCCATTTATTCATTATATTTGTTTCCTGTCAATTAATAAACACATAATGCATATTTATTGAATAAATACTATTAATCTCAAAATGGATTGTTCTAATATAGCAGTATTTTTATGGCCTGTACGTGGTACGTATCCGTGCGTATGAATGTCCGTGTACGTGCGTGTGTGTGGGAGGGTGTCCGTACGTGTTGGTGTCCATGTACGTGCGTGTGTGTGTGTGTGTGTGTACGTGCGTGTGGGTGTACGTGATCGTGCATGTGGGTGTATGTGTGCGTGTGGGTGTCCGTACGTGTGGATGTACGTGTCCGTGCGTGTGGGGTATGGGTGTCCATGCGCTCACCAACGTACCTGTCCGTGCGTAATAACACGTACGTGTTCGTGCATGTTCACATGCGCGTCCGCGCGCCAGCAAACACAGAGACATCGAAAACAAGGCTGCTGAACAAGCCGATTAAAGGACAATGTTTCACCCTCTGTAGGGCGAAACATCGGCCCTCAAGCTCTACACCGAGCAAAACATCGCACCTCACTGATAAAAAAAAAACGAAAAAAAGCAAATTAATTTTCGGTGAATGGATGCCGGTGCGGGGCTCTTGATCCAGGGAGATAGAGCTGTTCCCCCTCCCATTTCCTCGGATCTAACCTGATTGCCTCCCATTTACCCTCCCCCCCAGGAGCTGTTTGTCCCCTCCAGGTTTAGCGCAGCCTTTTGATTTTAATAACAAAAGTAATTTATCTCCTTTCGATATAAGAACATAAGAACATAAGAACGAAGGAACACTGCAGAAGGCCTACTGGCCCATGCGAGGCAGGTCCAAGTCTCCTACCGGCTTAAGCCAATGCACCCAACCTAGTCAGGTCAGGTCACATTGACTTAAGGGAGGAACACGGCAACCGACCTGGTAGCACACGCTATCAGGTCTAACTCACACCCACCCACATCTACTCATGTATTTATCCAACCTATTTTTAAAGCTACACAACGTTCTGGCCTCTATAACGGTATTTGGGAGTTTGTTCCACTCATCCACAACTCTATTACCAAACCAGTACTTTCCTATATCCTTCCTGAATCTGAATTTTTCCAACTTAAAACCATTGCTGCGAGTCCTGTCTAGGCTAGATATTTTCAGCACACTATTTACATCCCCTTTATTTATTCCTGTCTTCCATTTATACACCTCAATCATATCCCCCCTAATTCTACGTCTTTCTAGAGAGTGCAGTTTCAGGGCCCTTAGTCTATCCTCATAGGGAAGGTTTCTGATACATGGGATCAACTTTGTCATCCTCCTTTGTACATTTTCCAGAGAATTTATATCCATTCTGTAATACGGTGACCAAAACTGTGCAGCATAATCTAAATGAGGCCTAACCAAGGATGTATAGAGTTGAAGAACAACCTGAGGACTCCTATTATTTATGCTTCTTGATATGAAGCCAAGGATTCTATTAGCTTTATTGCGAACACTTATGCACTGTTGTCTTGGTTTCAGATTACTGCTAACCAGAACTCCTAAATCTTTTTCGCAATCCGTAATATTAAGATCCACATTATTTAGTTTATATGTGGCATGGTTATTGTCCTGTCCAACATTTAGAACTTTGCATTTGTCTATATTAAACTGCATCTGCCACTTCTCCGACCACTGCATCAGTCTATTCAAATCTTCCTGGAGTGCTCGAATGTCCTCGTCAGAATGAATTCGACGGCCTATTTTGGTGTCATCGGCAAACTTGCCGATGTCGCTCTTTATGCCCTCATCTATGTCGTTTATGTAGATTGTGAACAGCAGGGGGCCCAACACTGACCCCTGTGGAACACCGCTCGTGACGCTTCCCCACTCTGATTTCTCCCCATTTATATACTGAGCTGAGATACAAATACAATACACAAATAACCCGCACATAAAAGAGAGAAACTGACGACGACGTTTCGGTCCGACTTGGACCGACTTGTGACTTTGTAAATGGTCCAAGTCGGACCGAAACGTCGTCGTAAGCTTCTCTCTTTTATGTGCGGGTTATTTGTGTATCGTTCCAGTCACGGTATTGTGCCTTTTTCTGTTATTAATACAAATACAACAATATTAACGACGACAATAATAACAACAAACGCAACAACAGTAACAACAACAATAATAATAGTAATAATAATAACAAAAAAAAAAAAAAATAATAATAATAATAATAATAATAATAATAATAATAATAATAATTATTATAATAATAATAATAAGAAGAAGAAGAAGAAGAAGAAGAAATTAAATATTATAAAAGAATTATATTCAATTACCCTATCCAAGAATCTGCATAGGTTTAGTTAGCTCTTTTAATTGGTGAGAGGGGAGACGCCCTCTTTAAAAGAGGGGAAGACAGGCCAGACAAGTCAAACTTCTGTGGTTGTCTACTGAAGAGAGATGATGGAGAGCAAGACTCTCGAAGATGAGGAAGTTAAAGGTTATATGTAAATACCCACGTCAATTAGTCTCAACATGTTCTCACGAGGAAATATTGCACTTAAAGTATTGGAAGAAGACAGTGATGAATCGGGTTGTTTATTTGGTGTTCAGAAAGGTCTTGGATAGGATTAAACACACACACACACACACACACACACACACACACACACACACACACACACACACACACACACACACACGTGAAGCAGTATCGCTAAATAGTGCTCCCAGGATTTAGCGTTCTAGTGGCTGTCCTAAGATATTATTAGCGGTCATCGTACGTGAGTGAATCAGTGAACATACCTACAAGAGTGTAATAGCTTTCAAGAGTGCGAATAATGTGATAGGATCAAGAATTTTACAATTTAAATTTGAATGAAATTTGAGTGAGGGAGGGTAGCACTCAGCTGATCAGGCTACTGGCCGCAGTGTTGACACAAAATATCCAAACAGTTAATTGGGTTAACGGTGTGATCTGAAATATTAACAAATACATATGTTGGTTGATTATAGCAGCAGTGTAGTGATAAGGTCATAAAAGAGTGATTAAGTAAATACTGAAAGTAAGAAAAATTAGTCAATCCCCAGCTGTTGGTGTTGTGAATGTAGCTAACATCATCAGACTTGTTATGACCATAATACTGTACTAAAGAAAAAAGAGGGAATACCAAGTCTTAAAAGAAAAAGAAAATAAAAACTTGAATGCATGATAAAGTTCCTGAAGGAGTTACAAAATTGAAGGAGTTGATAGACGACCAGCAGGAACCTCCATTGTTGTGCAGACGACGTCACTTGCCTATTTGTGGTTAATTTTGGTTAGTGTCTAAAGTCTCAAGTGTCTCGCCCTGCTGGTTGTATGCTGTACCATCTCTCTCTCCCTATTTCAGTATCAGGAGATAGATAGTGGTTAGTAAATTATCTAAATATCGCCAGGTAAACTCCAGAAGTTGTGTAGCCTAGTGAACCCCCCCACGTTTTTCTGAGGGACAAGCTAGTAAACAAGTACGCACATACAAACACACGTGTGCACCCGTAATTATTGTTATAATAAACATTAGTATATAATAATAAGGAATTGAGTGAGAAAAAATAATCCTATAATCTTCAAAAAGTAAAGTAGCCTAGTGTGCGGAGATCTGGGCCGGGAGAGTACCGGTGAACCAACAACAATAACAAATAGTGTTAACGTGACCCCCCCCCTCTTTTTCAAAGAACGACAAGCTAGTAAACACACACACACACAAACACAAGTGTACGCAATTAATATTATATAGTATATATTAGTGCATATAATAAGGAATTGATTGTGAAAATTTTTTTTATAATCTTCAAAAGAGTAGCGTAGCCTAGTGTGCGACGCACACCCACACACCCACACACCCACACACACACACACACACCCACACACACCCACACACACCCACACACACCCACACACACCCACACACACCCACACACACCCACACACACCCACACACACCCACACACACCCACACACACCCACACACACCCACACACACCCACACACACCCACACACACCCACACACCCACACACACCTACACACACCCACCCACACACCCAACCACACACCCAACCACACACCCACCCACACACCCAACCACACACCCACCCACCCACACCCACCCACCCACACCCACCCACCCACACACCCACCCACACACCCACCCACACACCCACACACCCACCCACACACCCACCCACACACCCACCCACACACCCCCACACACACCCACACCCACACACCCACACACCCACACACACCCACACACCCACCCACACCCACCCACACACCCCCACACACACCCACACACACCCACACACACCCACACACACAAACACACACACCCACACACCCACACACACCCACACACACCCACACACCCACACACACCCACCCACACACCCACCCACACACCCACCCACACCCCCCCCCCCCACCCCTCCCCACACACACACGAAACACACACACAACACACACAACACACACACACACACACACATATTGCCAGACACACATATACTCCCCCCCCCTCCCCCACCGACATCTCACTCCTTCACCTGATCCCTCCCCTCCCTCTTTCACCCTCCCCCTCCCCACCTTTCCCTCACCCACTTACCCACTTGCTTCACTCTCCTTCCCACTCCCCCTCCCCACTACTCTCCTCTACCTCCCCCCCCACACTCTGACATATACAATACTAACCTAACATACAGAATTACATAGGTTTCCCACTCTGAGGCAATCAGGATAAAACAAAAATGGGTTGCCAGAGAGCAACAAGAAAACCCAAGGGACAGGAGGAGGAAACTGCAAAGGAAGATTGGGCAGCAGAGCTCACAAAAAGGGAACAAGAATGGGAAAAGAAACTAGAAGAACTTAGCATGAGAATGGAAGAGAGGATAGACATGGAAAGCAGGAAGTGGGAGGTGAAAGTCAAAGCAGCAGAGGCCAGGATACAGAGTTTAGAAGAGGAACTGGAAAATCTGAAACAGCCTAAAGAACTAAAGAACATTATGGGATTGACAACAGAGACCGCTACCTCAGCCACAAATAAGGGGACTGTAGGGAAAGGAGGAGCAAAACTGCATGTAGAAGCTCTATCAGTGGAGACTGTAGTAAATGAAAGAGCTAAGCTATATGTGGAGGCCCTAAAAGACCACAACAGAGCCCAGGGAAAGCCGAGATGGGAAAATGACAGGCCACTGAGCCCATGTACAGTAGCTAGTGAAACTGAAGAAAGGAAAGCTGCAATGGAGGAAATCAAATTGAATGAGGGGATACACAGGGATATGCAGTGGGAGAATGAAAGGGTGAGGTCAGTCTTTGTGTATGGGCTACAGGAAGTTGAAGGGGAAACATATGAAGCAAGAAAACAAGGGGAAAAAAAGCAATTGAAAGCATCATGAAAGTAATCGGAGAAGACGACATGACCCAGCTGGAAAATTTTCGGAGAATAGGGGGGTTTGTAAAAAAAAGAAACCGGCCAGTGAAAGTGACCTTCAAGGCAGAATCGACTCGGATCAGGATACTGCAGGAAAAAGCACGATTAAGGGACATGCCGGGATACAGGAAGGTGTATCTCGACCGCGACAGAACACAAGACGAAAGGCGGAAACTGAGAGAGATGGTACAAAGGCGAAAGGAGGAAAGAGAGGGGATGGAGAAGACAGACAGGAGATCCCAGACACAGGAAGATCAAATACAACCTCCCTCACAGCTTCCTATAGAAGCCTCCCAACCAGGTCAACCCCAGTGCAGCCAAACACTCTAAACCACAACACCCATGCCATATCCAATGCCCCCACCCACTACATTACAAACTCCACCCCCACAGCAACCACCCATAGTTCCTTATCAGGTCTCCCACTTCCCCAACCCCAATACACCTCCCAGACCACAGTCTTAGAAAAGAAGTTGAAGGTATGGTATACAAATGCAGATGGAATAACAAATAAGTATGAGGAGTGGCACGAAAGAATCAAGGAGACATCCCCAGACATAATAGCACTCACAGAAACAAAACTCACCAGAATAATAACAGATTCAATCTTTCCACCCGGATATCAAATCTTCAGGAAAGACAGAGGGAGGAGAGGGGGAGGAGGAGTTGCACTGCTCATTAAAAGCCAGTGGGGTTTTGAGAAAATGGAAGGAATGGATGGCACGGGTGAAAGGGACTACTTAGTAGGAACAATCCAGTCTGAGGGACATAAGGTGATAATTGCAGTAATGTACAACCCACCACAGAACTGCAGGAGACCAAGAGAAGAATACGATGAGAGCAACAGAGCCATGGTCGACACACTAGCCGAGGTGGCCAGGAGAGCACACGTGGGGGGAGCAAAGTTACTAGTTATGGGTGATTTCAATCACAAGGAGATTGACTGGGAAAACCTGGAGCCCCATGGGGGTTCCGAAACATGGAGAGCCAAGATGATGGATGTAGTACTGGAAAACCTCATGCATCAACATGTTAGAGACACTACCAGAGAGAGAGGAGAAGATGAACCAGCAAGACTGGACCTTGTATTCACCTTGAGTAGTTCAGACATCGAGGATATCTTGTATGAAAGGCCCCTGGGAGCTAGTGATCATGTGGTTCTGTGCTTCGACTACATAGTTGAGCTCCAAGTGGAGAGAGTAGCAGGAATAGGATGGGAAAAACCAAACTACAAAAGGGGGAACTACTCAGGCATGAGGAACTTCCTTCAAAACATTCAGTGGGAGAGGGAACTGACAGGAAAACCAGTACAAGAAATGATGGACTATGTGGCAACAAAATGCAAGGAGGCAGAGGAGAGGTTTGTTCCCAAGGGAAACAGAAATAATGGGAAGAACAGAACGAGTCCTTGGTTCACCCAAAGGTGTAGGGAGGCAAAAACTAGGTGTACTAGAGAATGGAAAAGGTACAGAAGACAGAGAACTCAGGAAAATAAAGAGATTAGCCGAAGAGCCAGAAATGAATATGCACAGATAAGAAGGGAGGCTCAGCGACAATATGAAAATGACATAGCATCGAAAGTCAAGACTGACCCGAAGCTGTTGTACAGCCACATCAGGAGGAAAACAACAGTCAAGGACCAGGTAATCAGACTGAGGAAGGGTGATGGGGAATTCACAAGAAACGACCGAGAGGTATGTCAGGAGCTCAACACGAGATTTAAAGAAGTATTTACAGTGGAAACCAGTAGGACTCCAGGAAATCAGAACAGGGGGGTACACCAGCAAGTGCTGGATGAGGTACATATAACCAAGGAGGAAGTGAAGAAGCTGCTATGCGAACTTGACACCTCAAAGGCGGTGGGACCAGACAACATCTCTCCATGGGTCCTTAAAGAGGGAGCAGAGATATTGTGTGTGCCATTAACAAAGATCTTCAACACATCATTTGAAACTGGGCAACTCCCTGAGGTATGGAAGATGGCAAATGTAGTCCCAATTTTTAAAAAGGGAGACAGACATGAGGCACTAAACTACAGACCTGTATCACTAACGTGTATAGTATGCAAGGTCATGGAGAAGATCATCAGGAGGAGAGTGGTGGAGCACCTGGAAAGAAACAAGTGTATAATTGACAACCAGCATGGTTTCAGGGAAGGAAAATCCTGTGTCACAAATCTACTAGAGTTTTATGACAAGGTGACAGAAGTAAGACAAGAGAGAGAGGGGTGGATCGACTGCATTTTTTTGGACTGCAAAAAGGCCTTCGACACAGTTCCTCACAAGAGGTTACTGAAAAAGATAGAAGATCAGGCACACATAACAGGAAAGGCACTGCAATGGATCAGAGAATACCTGACAGGGAGGCAACAACGAGTCATGGTACGTGACGAGGTGTCAGAGTGGGCGCTTGTGACAAGCGGGGTTCCACAGGGGTCAGTCCTAGGACCTGTGCTGTTCTTGGTATATGTGAACGACATAACGGAAGGGATAGACTCAGAAGTGTCCTTGTTTGCAGATGATGTGAAGTTAATGAGAAGAATCAAATCGGATGAGGATCAGGCAGGACTACAAAGAGACCTGGACAGGCTGCAAGCCTGGTCCAGCAACTGGCTCCTTGAGTTTAACCCTGCCAAATGCAAAGTCATGAAGATTGGGGAAGGGCAAAGAAGACCGCAGACACAATATAGTTTAGATGGCCAAAGACTGCAAACCTCACTCAAGGAAAAAGATCTGGGGGTGAGTATAACACCGAGCATATCTCCTGAGGCGCACATAAATCAGATAACTGCTGCAGCATACGGGCGCCTGGCAAACCTACGGATAGCGTTCCGATACCTCAGTAAGGAGTCGTTCAAGACCCTGTATACCATTTACGTCAGGCCCATACTGGAGTATGCAGCACCAGTTTGGAATCCACACCTAGTCAAGCACGTCAAGAAATTAGAGAAAGTGCAAAGGTTTGCAACAAGACTAGTCCCAGAGCTACGGGGATTGTCCTACGAAGAAAGGTTGAGGGAAATCGGCCTGACGACACTGGAGACCAGGAGGGTCAGGGGAGACATGATAACGACATATAAAATACTGCGCGGAATAGACAAGGTGGACAAAGACAGGATGTTCCAGAGATGGGACACAGACACAAGAGGTCACAATTGGAAGTTAAAGACTCAGATGAATCGAAGGGATGTTAGGAAGTATTTCTTCAGTCATAGAGTAGTCAAGTCATGGAATAGTCTAGAAAGTGAAGTAGTGGAGGCGGGAACCATACATAGTTTTAAGGCGAGGTATGATAAAGCTCATGTAGCAGGGAGAGAGAGGACCTAGTAGCAATCAGTGAAGAGGCGGGGCCAGGAGCTATGACTCGACCCCTGCAACCACAAATAGGTGAGTACAAATAGGTGAGTACACACACACACACACACACACACACACGCACACATCGCCAGTTGTAACACTACCGATTTTTTAATGACTGTTTGTGGTCAACTAAGCGTTTTTTAGTTTTAATGAACCTAACCTTACTTAATCAGACATAGCCTAACATATCCTAACCTAACTTGCCCAATCTAGCCTAACCTAACCTGCCCAACCTAATCTAACCTAGCCTGCCCAACCTAGCCTAACCTAACTTAATCTGACCTAACCTAACCTAATCTAATCTAACCTAACCCAACCTAACCATCCATCGAGAGGCTTGGTCTAGGGCTGGGCAGTAGGGTCATTAGCCCCCTGAAAAAATCTCCTGGCAATCAAAAATAAAGAAAATAACATTTGAGAAATAACTAAAATCGCTAAGAAATTGTTTCTGAGCACGTCAAAAAAATTTACGAAGTAAAATGAAACCGAGTTGCTCCACAAGGTACTGTGACATTCACACTTGAATCGCGGGATGGATGACCAGAAGGCAACAGAAAAAGGGCAAACCAGGAGTAATGTGAATTGCCATCAATGACTATATATACTTTCACATCGCTTACAGTTTACATAAATTGAGACATAAGCTAGTAAGGATGCAAGAAATAGTGAACAATTTCGAGGTTGGCACTAATCAGCGTGAAGACGCCTCCGGTAAGTTGATGTGGTGGTCGGCAAGGCGGCAGGTGTAGTTTACTATGGAAAAATAATAATACAGATCTTTACTAAAGAGAATCTGGAAAAAAGATTTAAGAGCTCTGGTTAGTTGACACTTGAAGCTAATGCAACAGTGCGGAACATATCGTAACTGAGTTAATATATTGCCATGGTTTTATCTAAGTAACTAAAGTATAAAAAGAATTACGAAGACTAATTGAACATAAGTATGCTGGAAAACATACTCAGAAAGATAAAATTAATTCCCACCATCAGGAGTCTTAAAACGATGAAAAGGATAAAATTTATGTTCTCTCTTAGGTAGAAACGGGAAACCACATGACTGAAGTGCGTTATGGATATATTTAGGGCTTACGTTTTAATCTTTACGACAAACCATTTACAAAGTCACACTTTGTAAATGGTTGAAGTTAGACCGAAACGTCGTCGTAAGCTCCTCTCTCCTATGTGCGGGTTATCCGTGTATTGCTCCAATCACGGTACTGTGCCTTTTTATTCTCTCTAAACTTGAAGTATAAAATGCAGTCAAGTGACGTGTGGTCCACACCAGTGGTTACTCAGGCACTCGCAGCCAGCGTTCTCACACACTGGTAAACTTGTTTGGGAAATGCTTGATCAAGCAGAGTACTTTGCTGTGAGTAACGTAGTCATTTTGCGCTAATAAAATATTTAGCAATACTCACCTCATCCACAAGATGCAGTGTGGCACACCATTGCAACAGAATTCCGACCAACGAACTAGACAAGCTATAGTTCCTCAGTTGCTTCAAGAACACACTTTCAAGGGACAACTGTGGTCCATTCATACTATATCTCAACATAACACACTTTCTGGTCGCTTTTAAGAGAGACCCACACGAGGAAGGAGGCGAGGAGGTGAATGAGATGACAACTCCATTAGTGTGGTGTGGAATTTTGCCTTGTGCGTCAGTATATTTTTCTGTGAGAATATTGCCTGGCATATTGTAGTGCGTTAAATTTCAGCATAACACTTACATGCTCTTTCACGTCATGTGTTGACTTCGCTTGTCACATGTATATTTCTGTGCATCGAGACCTAAATGTGTCACTTATGTTATTATATACTAAGTGCGTCACTTCCGTTCTTGTACACTAAGTGAACGACGCTGTAAGTGGTGTTATCGTTGGTAGTAAATAAGTAAAGGATTGCAGTCTTAAGGCAAAGTGAATCATCGTTGTTACTTTTCTGGAAATAACGAACAAACATGCTTCCATTTTCAGAAATGTTACTTAGAATTCGTGTTTTCTTTACCCCCCTCGAGAGACGAGTCACAATAGGCACATTTTCATTGTGGTATTTTTCACACACACACACACACACACACACACACACACACACACACACACACACACACACACACACACACACACACACACACACACACTCACACACACACACACACACACACACACACTCACACACACACACATACAAACACACACACACACACACACACACACACACACACACACACACACACACTGCCCAGGAGCTGTGTCTCGACCCCTGTAACCACAATTAGGTGAGTACACACACACACACACACAAACACACACACACACACACACACACACACACACACACATACAAACACACACACACACACACACACACACACACACACACACACACACACGCACACACACACATACACACACACACACACATATACACACACACACACACACACACACACACACACACACACACACACACACACACACACACACGCACACACACATACACACACACACACACACACACAATGAAAACAGAACGACAGCAACTTAGGGAGAGGACACAAAAGCGAAAGAAGCTATGAGGAGAGACAAGGACAGAATCAGCAGAGGACTACCAGAGCTGGGCAGAGTAACAAGAGAAAGCACACACAGAATCATCCCCAGAACCCCACAGCCAATCATACTATCCCAACACAGACCACAATCCTCACCCACAGCCCCCACCCCACTCTACGCTATAGAATCCCGTAGTTCTGCCAGGTCCTCCACAGACCCTCCAAAACACAGTGCTGGAGAGGAAACTGAAGGTATGGTACATCAACGCTGATGGAATAACAAATAAATGGGAGGAGTGGCACTAAAGAATCAAAGAGGCATCGCCGGACATCATAGCCCTCACAGAAACCAAGCTCACAGGGATGATAACAGATGTCATCTTTCCAATGGGATATCAGATCCTGAGGAAAAACAGAGGGAACAGAGTGAGTAGAAGAGTGGCACTGTTGATCAAAAAACCGATGGGATTTTGATGAGCTGGAGAAAAGAGACGGAGGAGAAGCAAGAGATTACATACTACTAACGCTTCAGTCTGGAGGTTCCAAGGTGGTAATTACTGTGATGTATAACGAACCACAGAACAGCAGGAGGCCAAGGGAAGAGTATGATGAGAGTAATAGAGATATGGTTGACACTCTAGCTGAAATGGCCAGAAGGGCTCATGTGAGCAGGGCAAAGCTAATGATCATGGGTAACTTTAAACACAAGGAAATCGATTGGGAAAATTTGGATCCACATGGGGGCCAAGAAACATGGAGGGCTAAGGTGATGGAGGTGGTACTGGAAAACCTAATGTACCAACATGTAAGGGACACTAACAGAGAGAGAGAGAAGAGGATGAACCAGCAAGACTGGACCTAGTATTCACCTTGAGTAGTGCAGATACTGAGAACATCACATATGAAAGACCCCTGGGGGAGAGTGATCATGTGGTTTTAAGCTTCGAATACATAGTAGAGATACAAGTGGAGGGGTAAGCAGGAAGGGCTGGACGAATGAAGCCAAACTACAAGAAAGGGGACTATGCAAGCATGAAGAATTTCCTCAATGGGGTTCAGTGGGACAGAGAACTGGCAGGGAAGTCAGTAGACGAGATAATGGAATATGTGACAACAGTATGCAAGGAAGCTGAAAAAAGGTTTATACCCAAGGGTAACAGGAATAATGAAAAAAGCCAGGATGAGCCCGTGGTTTACCCAAAGGTGTAGGGATGCCAAAACCAAGTGTGCTAGGGAATGGAAGAAGCATAGAAGGCAAAGGACCCAGGAGAATAAGGAGACCAGTCGTAGAGCCAGAAATGAGTATACACAGGTAAGACGGGAGGCCCAAAGGCAATATGAGAATGACATAGTAGCGAAAGCTAAATCTGAACCAAAACTGTTGTACAGCCACATCAGAAGGAATAGTACAGTCAAGGACCAGATAATCAGGCTGAGGAAGGAAGGAGGAGAGGTCACAAAAAACGACTGCGAAGTATGTGAGAAGCTTAACAGGAGATTCAAAGAAGTGTTCACAGAGGAGACAGAAATGATTCTAGAAAGGCAGGGAGGTGGGGTACACCATCAAGTGTTGAACACAATACAAACAACCGAGGAAGAAGTGAAGAGGCTGTTAAGCGAGCTAGACACCTCAAAGGCGATAGGGCCGGATAACATCTCTCCATGGATCCTGAGAGAGGGAGCAGAGGCGGTTTGTGTACCAGTAACAACTATCTTCAACACATCTATCGAAACAGGAAGTATGGAAGACAGCAAATGTAGTCCCAGTTTTTAGAAAAGGAAACAGACACGAAGCATTGAACTACAGACCAGTGTCACTGACGTCTATAGTATGCAAGGTCATGGAGAAAATTATCAGGAGAAGAGTGGTGGAGCACCTGGAGAGGAATGAGCTTATCAACGACAGCCAACATGGTTTCAAGGACGGGAAATCCTGCGTCACAAACCTACTGGAGTTCTATGACAGGGTGACGGCAGTAAGACATGAGACTGAGGGGTGGGTAGATTGCATTTTCTTTGACTGTAAGAAGGCGTTTGAGACAGTTCCACATAAGAGATTAGTGCGGAAACTGGAGGACCAAGCAGGGATAACAGGGAAGGCACCACAGTGGATCAAGGAATACCTGTCAGAAAGACAACAGCGAGTCATGGTACGTGGTGAGGTGTCAGAGTGGGCGCCGGTAAATAGCGGGGTGCCACAGGGATCAGTCCTAGGACCGGTGCTGATTCTGGTATTTGTGAGCGACATGACGGAAGGAATAGACTCTGAAGTGTCCCTGTTTGCAGATGACGTGAAGTTAATGAGAAGAATTCAAACGGACAAAGACCAGGCAGAACTACAAAGGGATCTGGACAGACTGTAGGCCTGATCCAGAAACTGGCTTCTGGAGTTCAATCCCACCAAGTGCAAAGTCATGAAAATTGGGAAACAGCAAAGAAGACCACAGACGGAGTACAGTCTAGGGGGCCCGAGCCTACAAACTTCACTTAAGGAAAGGGATTTTGGTGTGTGTAACACCGGGAACATCTCCTGAGGCGCACATCAACCAAATAACTGCTGCAGCATACGAGCGACTAGTAAACCTAAAAACAGCATTCCGACATCTAAATAAGGAGACATTCAGAACTCTGTACACTGTGTACATTAGGCCCATATTGGAATATGCAACACCAGTTTGGAACCCTCACCTAGCCAAGCATGTAAGGACACTAGAGACAGTGCAAAGGTTTGCAATAAGACTAGTCCTGGAGCTAAGGGGATGTTCTACGAGGAGAGGTTCAATGAAATCGACCTGACGACACTGGAGGTATAGACTGAGAGGTATAGACAAGGTGGACAGAGACAGGATGTTCCAGAGATGGGGCACAGCAACAAGGTGTTACAGTTGGAAGCTGAAGACTCAGATGAATGTTAGGAAGTATTTCTTCAGTCACAGAGTTGTCAGGAAGTGGAATAGCCTGGGTACTGATGTAGTGGAGGCAGGATCCATACATAGCTTTAAGAAGAGGTATGATAAAGCTCACCGAGCGAGAAGAGTGACCGGTAGCGGCCAGGTGAAGAGGCGGGGCCAGGAGCTGTGACTCGACCCCCGCAACCACAACTAGGTGAGTACAACTAGGTGAGTACACATACATCTCTCTCTCTCTCTCTCTCTCTCTCTCTCTCTCTCTCTCTCTCTCTCTCTCTCTCTCTCTCTCTCTCTCTCTCTCTTTCTCGCTCTCTCTCTCTCTGTCTTTATATATATATATAGTACATATGAGACAGCGTTCAGAGGTAGCTACTGCATATTATTGCACACACTCAGGGAATTTTTTTATTATAATCAAAAAGAAGCGCTAAGCTACAAGGACTATACAGACACTCAGGGAAAATATAAAAATGTAAAATAAGAATTTTTTTCTTTTTGTATTTATGTTTTATATCAGAATCATAACAACTTACACTTGTAATTCATAGCAAAATTCATTATTATTAAAACACACGTTATGTGAACTATGACACTTCATTTAATGTATATCTGAAAGAAAAATAAAAAAATTTTTTAAACAATAGTCAATATTCATCATTTCTTATACATCTCCGCCTTGGTCACTCCGGGAACTTTCCTGGAGACCAGCAACACGCGTTGATTCTGGGTTTCATTTTTCGTTAACACGGAACTGTAGGACTGGGAAAGAGCGACGCCTCTTTGGCACAGTCGTTCAAGACTTTGAGAAACTTAACCTTGAACTTAAGTGACTGATTCATGGGATCTAAGTGCTACAGTGCAGAGGCCTTTGTCAAGAAGACCTTGACCGCTTCTTCGCCATTCATGAAGATGAATCTGAACATGTTGAAAGACCCATTTATGACGTACACGTCCAGTGGAGCGCGATGGTCAGATACCTTGTTGTCTTCCTGCTTCAATACACAGAGGATCACGAGAAGTTATTAACAATAACTTGTTTAGCCTTGCAATCTAATGGCTGAGATCTATGCTTATGCTGAACTTTGAAGCAGTATAGTTCTTGAGGTTTCAAATGTACTACTCAATCCATCTGCTTATGGTGTTTAATAATATTTATTGTAAATACTGCTACCATTTTAAGTCCAAGTTCCTAAGTAAATGATATACAAATCTTGTCTCCAATCATCTATTGTGTACATTAATTCGCCCCCGCGAAATAGGCTAGCCAGAGGACGGCCCGAGATCACAAGATGTCAACAGCTCATTATCATATCAGTCAGGCAAGATGGATATCGACATCTAACGGAAAATTAGTTTGTAGCAAAGACCCAATGAGTAAAATAACATTGTACACCTCACACTGGCAATAATATACCATACACTGTTAATGAAATTAACCAGATAACCGTCACCCACCATATTTTTTTTTTCTTAATTTAAGGTAGCCCAGCAATTGTTTGTTACTGATATATAAATGGTTCAGGAAACCGAC
The DNA here is from genome assembly GCF_038502225.1 of Cherax quadricarinatus. Taxonomy (NCBI): domain Eukaryota; kingdom Metazoa; phylum Arthropoda; class Malacostraca; order Decapoda; family Parastacidae; genus Cherax; species Cherax quadricarinatus. The sequence continues at coordinate 21,512,968 of NC_091301.1, read as the reverse complement.
ATATTGGTGAATGAGACACAAGTGCAACACTTGGGAATCTTTATTGTGCTCGATGTGATCAGTTCATCAATACTGATGGACTGATCATATGGACTCCAGGCTGAGGAACTGATTGCCTCAAACTCCTTCTCTTCTTCCGTTATTCTTCTCTGTGTTAGACTGAAGAAGCCGCTGGTTGGCGAAACGTTTCCACAATAAAGATACCCATCAGTTATTAGTTGTGAAACTGGTCGTGGTCTCAAAGCTAGAATAAACGTACATAGATGATCACCTGGATATGCTCAAGAAGGTTTTGTCATCTTCCAGTCTGTGAAATCTTACAGCCACACAATAAACCGGGAAGGAGCTAAGGTAATACTTTTATGCCACAAGACGGGCAGAAAGCAGCAACTTCACTCTGGCTGTACCCTTCTCCAGAACATCACTCCATCTGAGATCATATATACCCAGGATGACTCGAGTATGGAACACATTCGTACAGCATAATGATGTCAACGAGATAAAGTCAGTTGATCAAATGAAAATGCTGGCCCAAAGATGGCTCCAACTTCATCCTGTTCCCTACTTGTATGTCTCATAGCAATAAAAATGCTTTCAAATGAGCTGATGTAGGTAACAGCTCTTAGCTTGCCAATAAAGTTAGGAATCCTTAACCTGTAAATAGCTTGTCAATAAAGATAGGGATCCTTAACCTTGTCAAATTTTGTGTAAAAAAAAAAAAAATGGAAGAACCGTTCAAAGGGAAGACACTAGAAACAACACTAATACATCAAACACCCAACTTTAATGTTTCAAAACGACAATTCAAACCCAATATCATTACCAAAGTCATATTGAACAAGTACATATTAGCATCCAACTTAAGCCGGAATCCTCCAATTACTGTACTTAAGATGTCTTCTGCTCTTCAAGGAGATGTCATACACTCAAACTCTCTCCCTCATCTACAACAAGAACTAACACTCACCTCTCCCTGCCCACGCTCCTTTATAAACTGATAATCTCCTTCTCTATACCTTCTCAAGACTTCCCATGTTTGTCTATATGTATGTTTTTCTTCTACCATTGATAAGTGCTGACGAGGCTTTAATGCTCCATCATAGGTGGAAGTGGTTGAAATGAGCCTTGAATTTGCCACTATCACGAGTGTCCTCGGATCACCAGGCAACACCTAGCGCTTCTGGGTGCGTGATCTTTGAAGGATCGGTGGTCATGTGGGTAAGGTAAATTGAACGTTATTCTGTCTCCTGAGGCGGGAGGATGTGTCGCAGGATCTAATCTCGGCTGGCCGCAGTTTGGTAAATATTTCAATACCACTTGTTTCGTCGTTTGATTATATATATATATATATATATATATATATATATATATATATATATATATATATATATATATATATATATATATATATATATATATATATATATAGTTTTAGGACCCATAGCCTCGGAGAAGTGGATAAAAAGGCTTCAAGGAAGAATATTTGGATTTCTTCCTGAATCCTTTTGAATATTCTACCTCCCCTACCAACCCATCTTTCATTCTTTTTTACCAATAGATATATTTTATTACTTAATATGGTACAAAACGTTTAAGAGATACATTGTTGATATAAAGATGGCATTTGCAGTACATGAGGTGTGAGAGATACATGTCTAGTACATATTGTTAAGTGTTTGTTACTGATTATAATGCGAAAATTTCATCCAGCTCTTCAGAGCTGGGGCGCCTGCCCAAAATATAGCAGGAATTACCACTCTGAACAGCCGCACTGTGCGGCTGGAACAAAAAACTAGCTGCCATGGGATCCCTAGTTACCCTGATGAGTCTTTTGCCTAGCTCCCTAAGGTACTTAGATGCACTCTTTCCCCATGAGCCAAGGGTCTCCGAGCTTATGGGAACAAACATATAATGATGGGCAAGTTCTCCATATTTTCTAGACTTTTCGGACTCCCTGAAGCCGGCGGCTGCCCCTCCTTCCTCCCTGGTGTATTGGAGATAGGTATCAGCCAAGGTAGATGCACATGTGTAGTCCCACACCACCTGCTTACCGTCTGTCCAGGCTTGAAGTGTGATGCCATCTGGACGCTTCTGGCTGCCATCAGATCTGTATAGTTGGGGTGGCTCCCTTACTGCTGGGCATCCGGCATCTCCCTTACTGCTGAGGCTCCTCTTGATAATGTTATTAACCTCCTCATGTCTTGCAATCTTTCCCTCTGATTTACGGCACACAAGACCATGGTACCCGAATCGGTATGATGCTTCACTGCCACAAATACACCTATGTTCGGCGAGAATAGGGGCGGCAAGTTGAAAGGCAACACCAATGCGGATGGTCTGTGGGTCGAGCCGTGTGTCAAGGCTGGAGTTGGGAACAGCCAACAGAAAGTTCCCTACATGAGGAGCTCTCACTGCCAGGAGGCAGACTCTATCCTTCCCTGACACACTCTGAAGCATTGTTGAAGCTATTTTCTCCACTATCGGGCCATCCCAGTGTGACTGTTTGTAGTTGTTGGGGGGAGCAAGTCTGGTTTCAGAGCCCGTTAGATTATCCCAGATCATGGCTCCGTCAATGAACTTTTTATCCTGGACTCCAGTCTTGTCCCTAAGATGTTCAGGGAAAATCGCTGCTACAAGCCCTCTGGATGCAACGCTTGAGGACAGAAAAACAGGTATATATTAATATATATATATATATATATATATATATATATATATATATATATATATATATATATATATATATATATATATATATATATATATTTGTGTGTGTGTGTGTGTAAATTGACAGATATATCAACCAGGTGAAGAAGAATTATACATCCCAAATTAATGCAGTGCATTGTATATAAACGCAAATAAAAGAAACTACTTTGAATGTATTTTTGTTTTGAACAGTATACAAAGCCTCCTGTATTTTAAGAGTGCTGTCGAGTCAAAACCAATACAGCATCCTTCTAAATGTGCTCAAAGTAATACAAATACCAACTTTAAATATACATGACAACACTGAGAATTAGCTGTATCAACGCCAAGTCATTCATATCCTCTGCTAAACACAATAAACATATCACCAGAAAAATCCACTTGCGAACCGGTATAAAATATTGATCTTAATCAATGTCATGCATTTTTAACCAACCTTACTATCACTTTTCCTAACTGCATAATTTTCTTCCAAGCCTAATTAGGTCTTCAACAATTGCCATTTCTTATATGCAAATTAGTGTATAAAGTAATTTATTCAATTAAATATCGTGCAGCGGCTATCAGAGATGCAGCAGATACTGATGGAGCAGATTAAGAAGTAACATAATGTTTGACAGAGTAGCTTTTAACTTCATTATTATTATTATTATTATTATTATTATTATTATTATTATTATTATTATTATTATTATTACTATTATCATTATTATTATGTACCCCTCTAACGGAGTTCTTTTCAGTGGCTTTTTTTATGTATTCCTGCAATATTTTAGTTTAAAAGCTGAGAATGCCTCATCTGAAAACAATTGAAAGGTTCAGATGCCCTTTTGTCCATTTTATGAAGCCATTAATAATGTTATTTACCTGGCGAAAACTCGAGAAAACTTCTTCGGATAGACTTGAAACTTTCAACAGAATTACTGGAGAGTGCATGTGCCAAGGTACCCATTTTTTTTTCAAATGTTGTGGTATTATTAGTAAAAGATTCATGACTGCCTCTTATGTACGTCCCGGATCTTTAAAATTTTGTTGCATCTGATCGAAAAGATAATTAATAAAAAAGTTAAATCTACACGAGTGATTTTTTTTTTTAGTTTACTAACTTAATGAAAAATATCTGGAATTTTTAAGCTCTTCATATCAACTTTAATAATTTTTCTCCGGTGCGTTTGAAGGAAAACTGACATTGGTATCGGGTAGCGCAAATCAAAATTTGCAAAATTTATTAAAAGAATTATAATGATGATAAATAATAATAATGGTACTGATATCCATGCAGTAACTATAGAATGTCTCTACTTATTGGCTTCAAATTTTCAACGATGAAGTGACTCACACAGTAGATTTTAATTTTCTAACTTTAATAGGAAAATAGGCTGTATGTTTAGGGGCTGTGAGTTGAGAATGTCTCATTATCTCGGTTTCAAACTTCTAATGCTGGTGTGTCTTAGTAGAATTTTTGATTTGCAGATTCTATATTTATATGAGGAAGGTTTTGATTTGCAAATTCTATATATATGATTTTTTGGAGTTTCATACTTTCCTTTCTGGAGCACTAAGAAATGGGGCTATCAAGATAAAAAAAAATAGCTAAATGTAGAAAATCATATAAACCTACTCAATACAATTTTTTTGTAATTCCCCTTACTTATTCAAGAGATATTAATTTTACCTATCCTTTATAACAGTGAAAATCCATAAATTTCATTATTATTTTTTAATGATGCTGTGATCTAGTATGTGTCATGGCAATAGAATAGAATTTGTGGAAGTTTCATAACAACAGGTAATTGTTTTGTGTGTTATCAAGGGACAGAAACCTGACATGAAAGACAGTGTGAGTAGTACTCCGGACACTGACGTCTCTAAGTCGCAGCAACACTATGGAAACCTCCCGACAGTTTAGCTAATACCACTCAGTCATCTTATGACATTGTTACAGTCTTTCACTGGGTTTAGCTCTAGCTCCTGGGAATCATTGTTGTTTTCATTAAGAAGCATTAAGCCCTTAGAAATTATGCAACACTTTGGGAGAGGGAAAGGGAAAGTAGCTCAAATGCCTTGCATCAAAAGCCCTACATTGGAATAATTTTTTTTGAGTGTCTACATCAAAAACTTCAAGGTGTTGATTTCCAGTTACTGGACCTCTTGTAAGTGTTGAACTGTACCTCCCAGTCATCTTTTTAATTGGCTGCTTTAGGAACTTATGCCTCATCCTGAAGTATTCCTTTTGCGTGGGATGAGGTAGAAGGGGCTGGGGTTATGGGATACGAGGGACACCTTTCTCGGATCGCGAAACGAGCGAAATACTTCTAGTTATTATTATATTCATGAAGACTTGTAAACCTGTAGCACAGAGCACCTGGGGCATGGGAGGTAATCTGGTTGTATCCAATGAAAGGAAGGCTAGCCCAAATTTCTTGGGCCAAGAATTTTTTTACCAGCCTAAAGGCACCACCCATAAAGATTTTTTTTTATTTTTTTTGGCTACAACAAATACTATCTAAAAACACTTCAGTCAATAAGAGTATGATAAAATATGTTGTCTTGTGGAATGATATATACTTTTGTGAATTAAAAACGTGATAAAAGTTGTCAGATTTTAACAGAGTACATTAAAATATGTTTTACGGTTTTTATATTAAACATTATTTTGCAGGAGTGAAGATGCAAACCAAGACTTAACATTCACCTCGAACACGATCACATAGCATTTATAATTATTAATAAATTTACTACATTAAATGTCCCCAAGTCGTAATTGTATCAAATCTGAAAGAGTTTACGAAGATAATTTCAGAACCAGTAGCTTACTGATACAACGCTCGGCTCACAACCTAGGTTCGATCTCAAAGGAGTACAAGATGTGAGGGACCTGACCTCCCAACATCTGCGTTCTACTAGTGACCTACGTCTCACCTCCTGTCGCTATATAAGGCTCCATCCTGTCACTTCAACCCCATATTGTTTCAGACTATGGAACAATACTCTTCTCCAGACTGAGGGGACTGACCACCTCAAAACTTTAAGGGTGATGGACTGATTACATCGTCAAGTCTCTTCTGCTTCTAACAACTTTTCTGTACTCGACTGAAGAAGCCTACTGTGTAGGCGAAACGTTTCGAAATAAAGATACCTAACTGTTGCATATGCGTCTTACCTAACAACGAGTACAAGATGTATGGGCAATTCTCCCGATACCTGTTGCTTCTGTTAACCAAACAAAAATAAGTACCAGAGTAACTTCTTATAAATGTTATACAATACCGACAAGCTGCTGAGAAAGACAGGTACCACACTAGGTATTATTGTTTACATAATGTATCGCATGCGCTGCAGGCTTCACCAGTCGAAAACAGAAATAAGTTACAGTCCTAGAAACAGTAAACGACGTGGGAGCAGTATGAAGTAATCAGTCCTTTAGCCTCGGTGGACGACGAGGCTGAGGGACTGATTACCTCAAACTACTTCTCCACATCATCTACAAGGACCTAGAAAATTTGTGTTTTCAGTTTGGTGTCGATTCATCGGTGTGCAGCCGCGACATTGCACAGAAGACCTGTCAACATTATAAAAAAGAACCAGACGGGGAAAAAGAACACACAGTAGTAAAAATTTCTCAGGCTGTAGACCAGGATTCCCCTCAAGGAAGGTTCCTTGATGTTGGTGAGGGGCTCTTGATTTAGGGAATTGGATCTGTGCTCCAGTTCCCCGAATTAAGCCTGAATGCCTTCCACATCCCCCCCCCAGGCGCTGTATAATCCTCCGGGTTTAGCGCTTCCCCCTTGATTATAATAATAATGTAGACCAGGATTGGAAAAAGACCTACGGGTGGGGATGGCGGGGAGGGGGGGGGAGAAGACTCCAGCGTAAGAGAAAAAAAAAAAAAAAACAGGCAAAGGGAAATCCTCAAGCACGAGAAAAAATTACCCATCTATGGGAAAGTATCAGCCAGGCTTGTGAACGGGAAGGGAGGGAACTAAAAATCACCACCTAAAAGACCATCCCTGTATACCATATAGAAGGAGGCACAAATTAAGAGTTATCAATATAGCTGGTAAATATCTAATGCCCAGGAGACTAGCGAGGAGCAGTGAGAGAGGCAAGAGGGCGCACCTTCACCTACCTGAAGAGTAAAACAGCTTTTACCCGGCTGAGTAGTGCACAGGTCTGTACTACCTGCAGTTTATGAAGGCGCTGAGGCGCCGCCTCGCTGCTCTTGACCTGTGTAGAAAACTGTGTCAGAAGTGGAGAGAAAAGCTGAGGGAAAGACGGAGAGGGAGGAATGAAGAGGAGAATGAGAGAGGATGAAGAAGAGGAGTAGGAGAAGGGGTTAGAGATGGAGGAGAAAGCGCACATAGGAAAAACAGACAGCAGAAAACTTTTCAGCTCGCACCAAAACCATCTGCAGAGAACTATCTTACTATTTCGACGTAGGACGTTCTACTATTATCAGATGGTTGAAGCAAGGATAGTCAAGTAACTCACTGTCCGCACCCTCCACTCCCTCTGCCCACTGCCGGCATTAAAGTGAAAAAAATGGAAAAATGGTCGTGGATACTTTACTGGAAAGATAAACACGGATGGACACTTATCACTATGTGACACAAAGCACTTCCTTAAAACCCACCCAAAGTGGTCAGGCCATTTAACCTTTCTTAACCCTCTCTTGCTGTGTACAGACAGCCTTTTTTCGTTGCTCTATCGTGCTCCCCATTCTTGCTTTCGATTTTAGAGTCTAAAAAAAATTACAAAACGGACTGAAGGGCATGCCACTACCACTACTTCCACTATTGCTAAATACTGCGCCCCTGGATGATCGTCGCCAACCGGACATTCTGTAGCATTGAGGAATTTCTGGCAGGATGGTGTTGGTGACCACTGAGTCGAGCTGGACTCTGATTTGTACAATCACTGCTATATTTTCCAGGGGAGGATACTATTCCAGAAAGGAATAGAGAGAGAGAGAGAAAGTGTGTGTGTGTGTGTGTGTGTGTAAATGTTATAGGCAAATAACAGAAAACTTGGCAGTCTACACTGAAGCTATCTGCAGAGGGTAAAAAACACAATACTCTATTCGAGAAAAGGGCATGAATAACATATAGGAAAAAAATGGCAAAAGTACAACTGCAGCTGCTTCAGTGTCAGCCAAAGTGGTATAAACATACCTTTAATTCTACTTCTAAATTCTGTGACTTGTGACCATCAAGTCATTCTGTGTTGCTTTGAATTTTTTTTTTACTAAGGTGCTGGTGGAATGGACTGTGACTAGTAGAATTCCATAGTTTCAAAACAAATAAAATATATGTAGTTCTTGAAGGAATGACACGATTTGGTACTAAGAACTTTTTTTTTTTTTTGGATGGGGGGGGGGGAAGGGATACTTTTCCAGTTGTTCACAACCCTGAGAAATGTCCCCCTACTTACATTCGCGTTAAACTGCTTGCCATGCAATTTCTTAAAACCGTTTTATGTAACTATATTTCCTTGCACTTCAAAATAATCGTCATGCTTCTTGAGTATTTCAAATTAATTTAGTATCTTGAAGGTTTGAACGAGGTCACCTCTTAGTCTGTTTTCTGAGTAAGAAAACAAGTTTAAATTTTCCACAATAACCTTCAGGGCTCACATGTGTTAGGGTGAATATGCGCAACACATTATGTAGATTTAAGCTAAAATAACCCACTAAAGTCAAACAGTACGAGTTATTTCCACTGAGGTCCATGTTTGGTTACCTGGGCACACATACATGCCATCTTATTATTTTCCCTTATCAATATTAAAGGTAAGAAAGCAACACACAAGAGAATGAATAACTAAAGTGTAATGAACACTACCTCACGTGGCAACTTTCCCCTGTACATGGAATCTATCCTTCAAGAAACTCTCCTGGGAATAAACACAGAAACAAAAAGAAACTATTGCCAAACTTAAACACTTAAAATGCTAGCTCCACGATCTTAGCCCAAGTGGACATCTTCAGACCCTTCATTAGTCTAGTCATTTGACATCCTGGCTTCCACAAAGTCAATGATCAAGCATCTCTCGAGGGAAAAATCCAAACACTTCACAACAACAGTCTTTGGGAATATTAAGCACAAAAGAGAATATTTCGCATCGAAGTTACATTATATGTTAAAAATATAAGAAATTACTTTCCTCCATTTATGCGGCTTCTTTCATTAGGGAATTTAACTCTTCTAAGAGTGTCGTAGTGATCAGACTAGTTGTGTTGCTCTTCTCTGATGAACCTTTGCGACTTTATCGACACCTAGTGGTGGTGTCTGACGAAATCGTTGTGTCAAAATTGTTTCCGATGTTTCCTGCTTATTTGTTTAATTGTACAGCCAAGTATCGTATTAGCTTTGCTACTCACAGAAGGATGCAGCTCAGTATATTTTAGTTCCTTGCTGATCACTACACCGAGAGCTGTTTTCCATGTAAGTTATACAAACCTGATTAATTACTAAGTGAACAGAGGTAGCAGGAGTTAGGAGACTTGCCCATACTCCTCATCTCGCCCAGGATTCCACTGATACAAAGTTTGTATCTAGGCAAGGTAAGTAAGTAAGTAAGCTTATTCAGGTACACAAATACAATTACTTAGCTTATCATACATAGCAGCATATGTGTAGAGAACCTGGGATAACCCAAAGAAGTCAGACAGAGTGACTTATTTCCATTGGGGAAGCAAGAAAATAAAATCTTACTATTCTTCACTGTTGCATTATACTAGATTACATTATATGAAACATTAATAATTTAACACCACTTTAGAATTAAAATAATCGTGTTCTTAATGCAAACATTATGAAAATTCAAAATGGCAGCCTGGCAAAAAAGCACCAGCATTTTTAACCTAAACGAAGCTTATCTTATTTTAACCTCCAAAGGCCACACAGGACTCGACAATCAAGCGGGTGACGTGGATGACCTCCGCGGAGGTTCACTCCAATCTATATAATTGCGGGAAAGTTTTAATTAAAGCCAAACTTAATTCCTCTGGCTGTAGTAGAATGGGCCAACTCGGCCTGCTGAGGAGAGTCCATGACGCTGAAAAATTAGCATAGATACAAGTTACCCCCTCCGAGTCAATTAAAGAAAATGGAAGGAGGCGCCCTGCAGTTCTTGGAAAGGGGGGTCTCGCTTAAAGAGAATGATCTGGTGTTTGAATTTTATTTTTGTATAAATGTGAGTCAAGTATTTAGATTTAGTTTTTCATGCTTACCAGAGGTTTAATAGTGATAGACACGATGATTATTTAGGTTAAATTAGTTGATAAAATTTTTTTTACATAAAAAAATAACAACAGATGAGCATCTTACACAAAGTTCGTGTAAGCAGTATATGTTATTTTGGATATATATATATATATATATATATATATATATATATATATATATATATATATATATATATATACTGATCTCTGGCTGAAGGAGACTCGAACTTACGAACGTTGGAACAAGGTACGCAGTGCTATACCATTCTCACCACACTGAACCAATACCTCGGTAACCAGCTTGCGCTAGACGTTGATCCAAGGCAGCCAGCTTTCAGGGAGAAGGCTTACAGCTTTTCATCTCATCCCCTGCATGCATCAGCCTTACTAGAGATTTTAACAATGCAACGAATTCGCGAGAGCAGGCGAAATATACAAGCTGGACGCCAAGGTATTGGTCCAGTGTGGTGAGAATGGTATAGCACTGCGTAGCTTGTTCCAAGGTTCGTAGGTTCGAGTCTCCTTCAGCCAGATTACCTGGAGTTTACCTGGAGAGAGTTCCGGGGGTCAACGCCCCCGCGGCCCGGTCTGTGACCAGGCCTCCTGGTGGATCAGAGCCTGATCAACCAGGCTGTTGCTGCTGGCTGCACGCAAACCAACGTACGAGCCACAGCCCGGCTGGTCAGGAACCGACTTTAGGTGCTTGTCCAGTGCCAGCTTGAAGACTGCCAGGGGTCTGTTGGTAATCCCCCTTATGTATGCTGGGAGGCAGCTGAACAGTCTCGGGCCCCTGACACTTATTGTATGGTCTCTTAACGTGCTAGTGACACCCCTGCTTTTCATTGGGGGGATGTTGCATCGTCTGCCAAGTCTTTTGCTTTCGTAGTGAGTGATTTTCGTGTGCAAGTTCGGTACTAGTCCCTCTAGGATTTTCCAGGTGTATATAATCATGTATCTCTCCCGCCTGCGTTCCAGGGAATACAGTTTTAGGAACCTCAAGCGCTCCCAGTAATTGAGGTGTTTTATCTCCGTTATGCACGCCGTGAAGGTTCTCTGTACATTTCCTAGGTCAGCAATTTTACCTGCCTTGAAATGTGCTGTTAGTGTGCAGCAATATTCCAGCCTAGATAGAACAAGTGACCTGAAGAGTGTCATCATGGGCTTGGCCTCCCTAGTTTTGAAGGTTCTCATTATCCATCCTGTCATTTTTCTAGCAGATGCGATTGATACAGTGTTATGGTCCTTGAAGGTGAGATCCTCCGACATGATCACTCCCAGGTCTTTGACATTGGTGTTTCGCTCTATTTTGAGGCCAGAATTTGTTTTGTACTCTGATGAAGATTTAATTTCCTCGTGTTTACCATATCTGAGTATCTTGTGTATATTTCGCCTGCTCTTGCGAATTTCTTGCACACATACACACACACACACACACAAACACACACACACACACACACGCACACACACACACACACACACACACACACACACACACACACACACACACACACACACACATACTGGAGTATGCAGCACCAGTCTGGAACCCACACCTGGTCAAGCACGTCAAGAAGTTAGAGAAAGTACAAAGGTTTGCAACAAGGCTAGTCCCAGAGCTCAAGGGAATGTCGTACGAGGAAAGGTTAAGGGAAATCGGACTGACGACACTGGAGGACAGAAGGGTCAGGGGAGACATGATAACGACATACAAGATACTGCGGGGAATAGACAAGGTGGACAGAGATAGGATGTTCCAGAGAGGGGACACAGGGACAAGGGGTCACAACTGGAAGCTGAAGACTCAGACGAGTCACAGGGACGTTAGGAAGTATTTCTTCAGTCATAGAGTTGTCAGCAAGTGGAATAGCCTAGCAAGTGAAGTAGTGGAGGCAGGAACCATACATAGTTTTAAGAAGAGGTATGACAAAGCTCAGGAAGCAGAGAGAGAGAGGATCCAGTAGCGATCAGTGAAGAGGCGGGGCCAGGAGCTGAGTCTCGACCCCTGCAACCACAATTAGCTGCAACCACAATTAGGTGAGTACACACACACATATATATATATGTATAGGAGCCTTTGAACCAAGTGAGAGAGTAATTGTGGTAGGGGACCTGAATGCTAAAGTAGGAGAAACTTTTAGAGAGGGTGTGGTAGGTAAGTTTGGGGTGCCAGGTGTAAATGATAATGGGAGCCCTTTGATTGAACTTTGTATAGAAAGGGGTTTAGTTATAGGTAATACATATTTTAAGAAAAAGAGGATAAATAAGTATACAAGATATGATATAGGGCGAAATGACAGTAGTTTGTTGGATTATGTATTGGTAGATAAAAGACTGTTGAGTAGACTTCAGGATGTACATGTTTATAGAGGGGCCACAGATATATCAGATCACTTTCTAGTTGTAGCTACACTGAGAGTAAAAGGTAGATGGGATACAAGGAGAATAGAAGCATCAGGGAAGAGAGAGGTGAAGGTTTATAAACTAAAAGAGGAGGCAGTTAGGGTGAGATATAAACAGCTATTGGAGGATAGATGGGCTAATGAGAGCATAGGCAATGGGGTCGAAGAGGTATGGGGTAGGTTTAAAAATGTAGTGTTAGAGTGTTCAGCAGAAGTTTGTGGTTACAGGAAAGTGGGTGCGGGAGGGAAGAGGAGTGATTGGTGAAATGATAATGTAAAGAGAGTAGTAAGGGAAAAAAAGTTAGCATATGAGAAGTTTTTACAAAGTAGAAGTGATGCAAGGAGGGAAGAGTATATGGAGAAAAAGAGAGAGGTTAAGAGAGTGGAGAAACAATGTAAAAAGAGAGCAAATGAGAGAGTGGGTGAGATGTTATCAACAAATTTTGTTGAAAATAAGAAAAAGTTTTGGAGTGAGATTAACAAGTTAAGAAAGCCTAGAGAACAAATGGATTTGTCAGTTAAAAATAGGAGAGGAGAGTTATTAAATGGAGAGTTAGAGGTATTGGGAAGATGGAGGGAATATTTTGAGGAATTGTTAAATGTTGATGAAGATAGGGAAGCTGTGATTTCGTGTATAGGGCAAGGAGGAATAACATCTTGTAGGAGTGAGGAAGAGCCAGTTGTGAGTGTGGGGGAAGTTCGTGAGGAAGTAGGTAAAATGAAAGGGGGTAAGGCAGCCGGGATTGATGGGATAAAGATAGAAATGTTAAAAGCAGGTGGGGATATAGTTTTGGAGTGGTTAGTGCAATTATTTAATAAATGTATGGAAGAGGGTAAGGTACCTAGGAATTGGCAGAGAGCATGCATAGTTCCTTTGTATAAAGGCAAAGGGGATAAAAGAGAGTGCAAAAATTATAGGGGGATAAGTCTGCTGAGTATACCTGGTAAAGTGTATGGTAGAGTTATTATTGAAAGAATTAAGAGTAAGACGGAGAATAGGATAGCAGATGAACAAGGAGGCTTTAGGAAAGGTAGGGGGTGTGTGGATCAGGTGTTTACAGTGAAACATATAAGTGAACAGTATTTAGATAAGGCTAAAGAGGTCTTTGTGGCATTTATGGATTTGGAAAAGGCGTATGACAGGGTGGATAGGGGGGCAATGTGGCAGATGTTGCAAGTGTATGGTGTAGGAGGTAGGTTACTGAAAGCAGTGAAGAGTTTTTACGAGGATAGTGAGGCTCAAGTTAGAGTATGTAGGAAAGAGGGAAATTATTTCCCAGTAAAAGTAGGCCTTAGACAAGGATGTGTGATGTCACCGTGGTTGTTTAATATATTTATAGATGGGGTTGTAAGAGAAGTAAATGCGAGGGTCTTGACAAGAGGCGTGGAGTTAAAAGATAAAGAATCACACACAAAGTGGGAGTTGTCACAGCTGCTCTTTGCTGATGACACTGTGCTCTTGGGAGATTCTGAAGAGAAGTTGCAGAGATTGGTGGATGAATTTGGTAGGGTGTGCAAAAGAAGAAAATTAAAGGTGAATACAGGAAAGAGTAAGGTTATGAGGATAACAAAAAGATTAGGTGATGAAAGATTGAATATCAGATTGGAGGGAGAGAGTATGGAGGAGGTGAATGTATTCAGATATTTGGGAGTGGACGTGTCAGCGGATTGGTCTATGAAAGATGAGGTGAATCATAGAATTGATGAGGGAAAAAGAGTGAGTGGTGCACTTAGGAGTCTGTGGAGACAAAGAACTTTGTCCTTGGAGGCAAAGAGGGGAATGTATGAGAGTATAGTTTTACCAACGCTCTTATATGGGTGTGAAGCATGGGTGATGAATGTTGCAGTGAGGAGAAGGCTGGAGGCAGTGGAGATGTCATGTCTGAGGGCAATGTGTGGTGTGAATATAATGCAGAGAATTCGTAGTTTGGAAGTTAGGAGGAGGTGCGGGATTACCAAAACTGTTGTCCAGAGGGCTGAGGAAGGGTTGTTGAGGTGGTTCGGACATGTAGAGAGAATGGAGCGAAACAGAATGACTTCAAGAGTGTATCAGTCTGTAGTGGAAGGAAGGCGGGGTAGGGGTCGGCCTAGGAAAGGTTGGAGGGAGGGGGTAAAGGAGGTTTTGTGTGCGAGGGGCTTGGACTTCCAGCAGGCGTGCGTGAGCGTGTTTGATAGGAGTGAATGGAGACAAATGGTTTTTAATACTTGACGTGCTGTTGGAGTGTGAGCAAAGTAACATTTATGAAGGGGTTCAGGGAAACCGGCAGGCCGGACTTGAGTCCTTGAGATGGGAAGTACAGTGCCTGCACTCTGAAGGAGGGGTGTTAATGTTGCAGTTTAAAAATGTAGTGTAAAGCACCCTTCTGGCAAGACAGTGATGGAGTGAATGATGGTGAAAGTTTTTCTTTTTCGGGCCACCCTGCCTTGGTGGGAATCGGCCAGTGTGATAATAAAAAAAATAATATATATATATATATATATATATATATATATATATATATATATATATATATATATATATATATATATATATATATATATATATATATATATATGATTTTGGCGAAATTATTGCATACATAAATTTTCACTTGTCCTATATGGCAAGATGAACGTTGCTATTTAAGCCAAGATCACAAATTCTGCCTATTCGGCACGACATATATATATATATATATATATATATATATATATATATATATATATATATATATATATATATATATATATATATATATATATATATATATATATATATAAATATATATATATATATATATATATATATATATATATATATATATATATATATATATATATATATATATATATATATATATATATATATAGATGGGGTCCACCTCTGGTGTAAATTGTGGCACCCATAGCCTCGGAGAAGTGAATAAAAAGGCTTCAAGGAAGAATATTTGGATTTCTTCCTGAAGCGGTTTGAATATTCCACTTCCCCTACCACCCCATCTTTTAATATATATTTTTTTTACCAATAGGAATATTTTATTACATAATATGGTACAGAAGAACAGAAGATTTAAGAGATACATTGTTGATATATATATATATATATATATATATATATATATATATATATATATATATATATATATATATATATATATATATGTATATGTATATATATATATACATATATATATATATATATATATATATATATATATATATATATATATATATATATATATATATATATATATATATATAAATATATATATATACATAGATATATATATATATATATATATATATATATATATATATATATATATATATATATATATATATATATATATATGTCGTGCCGAATAGGCAGAACTTGCGATATTGGCTTAAATAGCAACGCTCATCTTGCCATATAGGACAAGTGAAAATTTGTGTATGCAATAATTTCGCCAAAATCATTCTGAACCTAACGAAAAAAATATATTTCACTGCGTTTGTTTAGTACTAAATTATTGAAAACAAATCTAAAATATATTTACTTGGGTTAGGCTAAAATAAATTGCGCTTGTTATAATAAGGTTAGGTAAGTTTTCTAAGTTCCTTTTGGTGCAAAATTATAAATTTTTACATCAATATTAATGAAAAAAGTATATCTTTAAACGTATAAGAGAAAATTTTAGAAAGGACTTAATTTTAAATGAGTTCTTGCTAATTGACCAGTTTTACATATTCGGCACGACATATATATATATATATATATATATATATATATATATATATATATATATATATATATATATATATATATATATATATATATATATATTTATTTATTTATTTATTTTTTATTATCACACTGGCCGATTCCCACCAAGACAGGGTGGCCCGAAAAAGAAAAACTTTCACCATCATTGACTCCATCACTGTCTTGCCAGAAGGGTGCTTTACAGTACAGTTTTTAAACTGCAACATTAACACCCCTCCTTCAGAGTGCAGGCACTGTACTTCCCATCTCCAGGACTCAAGTCCGGCCTGCCGGTTTCAATGAACCCCTTCATAAATGTTACTTTGCTCACACTCCAACAGCACGTCAAGTATTAAAAACCATTCGTCTCCATTCACTCCTATCAAACACGCTCACGCACGCCTGCTGGAAGTCCAAGCCCCTCTCACACAAAACCTCCTTTAACCCCTCCCTCCAACCTTTCCTAGGCCGACCCCTACCCCGCCTTCCTTCCACTACAGACTGATACACTCTTGAAGTCATTCTGTTTCGCTCCATTCTCTCTACATGTCCGAACCACCTCAACAACCCTTCCTCAGCCCTCTGGACAACAGTTTTGGTAATCCCGCACCCCCTCCTAACTTCCAAACTACGAATTCTCTGCATAATATATACACACACATATATATATATATATATATATATATATATATATATATATATATATATATATATATATATATATATATATATATATATATATATATATATATATATATATATATATATATATATATATATATATATATATATATATATATATATATATATATATATATATATATATATATATATATATTCAGAATAAAACATACACTGCTTACACGAATTTTATGTAAAATGTATATCTGTTATTTTTATATGCCAAAAAATTGTATCAACTAATTTAACTTAAATAATCATCTACGTGTCTATCACTAGTGTTTCCTGACGTGAATCTTAGTCATATGATGACCCGCAGCTGGAGCTTTTGGTCATCTGACCAAGACCATCCACTGGCTTACCGATCCACTCCTTCAAAAAATATGGTTATAATTTCAACTATTAAAGAGAAAGTTACGAACCAAAGGTTTTATTTAATCCCTGTGTTGGGAAAAAACAGTAGTGTTGACGGTGGTGTACAGGGTTATTGCAGCCTTAAATGACAATGATGGAGTCAATAGCAATTCAGCTTCATAAACCAACCTACAACCGTATAGGGTGTCGGTTGGTTTATTGTTGCAATAAATTCAGGAAAGAGAGTCTAAACATAAAAAAAATGATATATTTTGTAGATGTTAAATAATACTATCTATAAAGCCAAACAACGAGGTCGTAATGGACGACCGTTAAGTAAATAAGGAGAAGAATAGACCGGGATTCAATCGTGGTCCTTGGTCCATGCCTGTGGTTCATACCACACCCATGGATCGTGTTTTGCCTCCTCGAGCATTATTCTGTTTATTTAACATTACTGTATTAATGCTGATTCATGCTAGGGCCAGCCGAAACATCGCAAGCTTGGTTGAGGTTACTATGTTAGTTATGATTAAAAATTAACGAGTTCTTGAATATTAGCGTATAGGTGAGTTGCTGGTGTAATGTTCTACGTGTAGTAGATAAACTTTAAATCTAACTTACCAACCGATGATGATTTTATCCAAAGATAATATAATGATACATACGCACCGTGTGTATACTCTGAATATTCGGCTTTGTTTACTAGCTGTTTCGTTAGAGCAGAATACCATTGTGAACAGGATAAAATGCACGTTGTATTGTATAAGATCCCCCGACATACTGTGAGGTCTCGCGTGCTTTAGGCAAGCATTGGGTTTGCTTGCAAAGCAGTTATATCATGGTATTCATTTTCTTTATTAAATTATTCAAAATCCGCTTTTCTCATAAACGGTATTGAAAGGGGAGTCATAAATATTTCACTGACGTTACTCCTGTGATAAGTTCACCATCACACATGACACCAAAATAATTTCACTTTTTTAGTAATCATTTACATCCAAATAATATTGCTTTAGCATTTCTGAATAGCGCAGCAATTTTTTTTACCTTCATTAATCTTACGTTTCTTGAATCCTTGTCCTCTATCGTCCACCTTGTTCTGTAGATTTTCGATGGCCTCTTTGATTTATGCTTTATTTTTGCTTTCTTGCAGCTCGGGTTAAACTTGAGGTATCGCCGTTGCTGCGCGATCCGAGAAAGGCATCCGGGCAGTGTTCCAGGCAGCACTGGGGACAGTGTTGCAGGCAGCACTAGACACTGTTCCAGGCAGCACTGGAACAGTGTTCCAGGCAGCACTTGACACAGTGTTCCAGGTAGCACTAGACACAGTGTTCCAGGCAGCACTGAACACAGTGTTCCAGGCAGCACTGGACACAGTGTTCCAGGCAGCACTGGACACAGTGTTGCAGGAAGCACTAGACACTGTTCCAGGCAGCACTGGAACAGTGTTCCAGGCAGCACTTGACACAGTATTCCAGGTAGCACCAGACACAGTGTTCCAGACAGCACTGGACTGTTTCAGGCAGCACTGGGTACAGTGTCCCAGGCAGCACTGAGCACAATGTTCCAGGCAGCACTGGATACAATGTTTCAGTCAGTACTGGATATAGTGTTGTAGGCAGCACTGGACACAGTGTTCGAGGCAGGACTGGATACAGTGTTGCAGGCAGCACTCCACACAGTGTTCCAGGCAACACTGGACACAGTGTTGCAGGCAGCACTAGACACTATTCCAGGCAGCACTGGAAACAGTGTTTCAGGCAGCACTCGACACAGTATTCCATGTAGCACTAGACACAGTGTTCCAGGCAGCACTGGATACAGTGTCCCAGGCAGCACTGAACACAATGTTCCAGGCAGCACTGGATACAATGTTTCAGTCAGTACTGGATATAGTGTTGCAGGCAGCACTGGACACAGTGTTCCAGGCAGCACTGAACACAATGTTCCAGGCAGCACTGAACACAATGTTCCAGGCAGCACTGGATACAATGTTTCAGTCAGTACTGGGTATAGTGTTGTAGGCATCACTGAACACAGTGTTCGAGGCAGGACTGGATACAGTGCTGCAGGCAGCACTGGACACAGTGTTCTGACAGGACTGGATACAGTTTTGAAGGAAGCACTGGACACAGTATTCCAGGCAGTACTGGATACAGTGTCCCAGGCAGCACTGAACACGATATTCCAGGCAGCACTGCATACAATGTTTCAGTCAGTACTGGATAGTGTTGCAGGCAGAACTGGACACAGTGCTCCAGGCAGGACTGGATACAATGTTGCAGGCAGCACTGGACACAGTGTTCTGACAGGACTGGATACAGTTTTGAAGGAAGCACTGGACACAATGTTTTAGGCAGGAATGGATACAGTGTTGCAGGCAGCACTGGACACAGTGTTCCAGTCAGGACTGGATACATTTTTGCAGGCAGTACTGGACAGTGTTGTAGGCAGCACTGGACGCAGTATTACAGGCAGCACTGGACATAGTGCTCCAGGAAGCACTGGACACAGTGTTCCAGGCAGTACTGGATACAGTGTCCCAGGCAGCACTGAACACGATATTCCAGGCAGCACTGCATACAATGTTTCAGTCAGTACTGGATAGTGTTGCAGGCAGAACTGGACACAGTGCTCCAGGCAGGACTGGATACAATGTTGCAGGCAGCACTGGACACAGCGTTCCAGACAGGACTGGATACAGTTTTGCGGGCAGTACTGGACACAGTGATAAATTAGACACATGTGCAACTCTTGGATATCTTTATTGAGGAAATTTTATTGGCGAAACGTTTCTTCAATAAAGATACCCAAGAGTTGCACATGTGTCTAATTTATCAACGTGTCGGTTCTCTGAACCATTCATCTACAACTGGACACAGTGTTGTAGGCAGCATTGGACACAGTGTTGCAGGCAGCACTCGACGCAGTGTTGCAGGCAGCACTGAACTCAGTATTGCAGGCAGCACTGGACACAGTGTTGTAGGCAGTACTGGACACAGTGTTGCAGGAAGCACTGGACACAGTGCTGCAGGCAGTACTGGACACAGTGTTGCAGGCAGTACTGGACATAGTGTTGTAGGCAGCACTGGACACAGTATTGCAGGAAGCACTGGACACAGTGTTGCAGGCAGTACTGGACACAGTGTTGTAGGCAGCACTGGACACAGTATTGCAGGCAGCACTGGACACAGTATTGCAGGAAGCACTGGACACAGTGTTGCAGGCAGTACTGGACACAGTGTTGTAGGCAGCACTGGACACAGTATTGCAGGCAGCACTGGACGCAGTGTTGCAGGCAGTACTGTACACAGTGTTGCAGGTAGCAATGGACACTGTTGCAGGCAGTACTGGACGCAGTGTTGCAGGCAGTACTGGACGCAGTGTTGCAGGCAGCACTGGACACAGTGTTGCAGGAAGCACTAGACTCCGGCCTCAGGTTACTGGTTTAAGAGCTTTTCGTTATTTTCCCACAACACTTTTTTCCCTCCCCCTCGGCACAGATTTTAAGGCTCTCCTAGCAGCGTCTGCTCTTTTCCCCCCCCACGCACATTTTTTTATCTTTATTCCCTTGTCTTGCTGTGTTTGTTTGGGAGCTGTAGTTTGTTGTATCTTAATATTTGTGTCTGTGACCTTTTTTTTTTTTGCTTGTGTATGCAAGTGTAGCCTTGTTTGTTTTTCTATGTTTATCGTGTCTTCTGGTGTTTGTATTTTTGTTAGTTCTTGTTTGGATTTTCCTTTTTTGTGTGTGCTGCTTTTATTTATTTGTTTCAATCGTTTGCATTGTATTTATGCTATTTTTTTTTTGTTTTACCTTTTGAGCCTGTCTTTTCTCCTTGCGTGTCCTTGTCTGAGACGCTGTCTGCGTCTGCCTGTGTACTCACGTCTCGCTGCTCTCTCTGTTTCCTTGCTCACTGTGTACTCACGTCTCGGTGCTCTCTCTGTTTCCTTGCTCACTGTGTACTCACGTCTCGCTGCTCTCTCTGTTTCCTTGCTCACTGTGTACTCACGTCTCGCTGCTCTCTCTGTTTCCTTGCTCACTGTGTACTCACGTCTCGCTGCTCTCTCTGCTTCCTTGCTCACTGTGTACTCACGTCTCGCTGCTCTCTCTGCTTCCTTGCTCACTGTGTACTCACGTCTCGGTGCTTTCTCTGTTTCCTAACTCACTGTGTACTCACGTCTCGGTGCTCTCTCTGTTTCCTTGCTCACTGTGTACTCACGTCTCGGTGCTTTCTCTGTTTCCTAACTCACTGTGTACTCACGTCTCGGTGCTCTCTCTGTTTCCTTGCTCACTGTGTACTCACGTCTCGGTGCTCTCTCTGTTTCCTTGCTCACTGTGTACTCACGTCTCGGTGCTCTCTCTGTTTCCTTGCTCACTGTGTACTCACGTCTCGCTGCTCTCTCTGTTTCCTTGCTCACTGTGTACTCACGTCTCGCTGCTCTCTCTGTTTCCTTGCTCACTGTGTACTCACGTCTCGGTGCTCTCTCTGTTTCCTTGCTCACTGTGTACTCACGTCTCGGTGCTCTCTCTGTTTCCTTGCTCACTGTATACTCACGTCTCGGTGCTCTCTCTGTTTCCTTGCTCACTGTGTACTCACGTCTCGGTGCTCTCTCTGTTTCCTTGCTCACTGTGTACTAACGTCTCGGTGCTCTCTCTGTTTCCTTGCTCACTGTGTACTCACGTCTCGGTGCTCTCTCTGTTTCCTAACTCACTGTGTACTCACGTCTCGGTGCTCTCTCTGTTTCCTTGCTCACTGTGTACTCACGTCTCGGTGCTCTCTCTGTTTCCTTGCTTACTGTGTACTCACGTCTCGCTGCTCTCTCTGTTTCCTTGCTCGCTGTGTACTCACGTCTCGGTGCTCTCTCTGTTTCCTAACTCACTGTGTACTCACGTCTCGGTGCTCTCTCTGTTTCCTTGCTCACTGTGTACTCACGTCTCGGTGCTCTCTCTGTTTCCTTGCTCACTGTGTACTCACGTCTCGGTGCTCTCTCTGTTTCCTTGCTCACTGTGTACTCACGTCTCGCTGCTCTCTCTGTTTCCTTGCTCACTGTGTACTCACGTCTCGCTGCTCTCTCTGTTTCCTTGCTCACTGTGTACTCACGTCTCGCTGCTCTCTCTGTTTCCTTGCTCACTGTGTACTCACGTCTCGCTGCTCTCTCTGTTTCCTTGCTCACTGTGTACTCACGTCTCGGTGCTCTCTCTGTTTCCTTGCTCACTGTGTACTCACGTCTCGCTGCTCTCTCTGTTTCCTTGCTCACTGTGTACTCACGTCTCGGTGCTCTCTCTGTTTCCTTGCTCACTGTGTACTCACGTCTCGCTGCTCTCTCTGTTTCCTTGCTCACTGTGTACTCACGTCTCGGTGCTCTCTCTGTTTCCTTGCTCACTGTGTACTCACGTCTCGCTGCTCTCTCTGTTTCCTTGCTCACTGTGTACTCACGTCTCGCTGCTCTCTCTGTTTCCTTGCTCACTGTGTACTCACGTCTCGCTGCTCTCTCTGTTTCCTTGCTCACTGTGTACTCACGTCTCGCTGCTCTCTCTGTTTCCTTGCTCACTGTGTACTCACGTCTCGGTGCTCTCTCTGTTTCCTTGCTCACTGTGTACTCACGTCTCGCTGCTCTCTCTGTTTCCTTGCTCACTGTGTACTCACGTCTCGGTGCTCTCTCTGTTTCCTTGCTCACTGTGTACTCACGTCTCGCTGCTCTCTCTGTTTCCTTGCTCACTGTGTACTCACGTCTCGCTGCTCTCTCTGTTTCCTTGCTCACTGTGTACTCACGTCTCGGTGCTCTCTCTGTTTCCTTGCTCACTGTGTACTCACGTCTCGGTGCTCTCTCTGTTTCCTTGCTCACTGTATACTCACGTCTCGGTGCTCTCTCTGTTTCCTTGCTCACTGTGTACTCACGTCTCGGTGCTCTCTCTGTTTCCTTGCTCACTGTGTACTCACGTCTCGGTGCTCTCTCTGTTTCCTTGCTCACTGTGTACTCACGTCTCGGTGCTCTCTCTGTTTCCTAACTCACTGTGTACTCACGTCTCGGTGCTCTCTCTGTTTCCTTGCTCACTGTGTACTCACGTCTCGGTGCTCTCTCTGTTTCCTTGCTTACTGTGTACTCACGTCTCGCTGCTCTCTCTGTTTCCTTGCTCGCTGTGTACTCACGTCTCGGTGCTCTCTCTGTTTCCTAACTCACTGTGTACTCACGTCTCGGTGCTC
The DNA here is from genome assembly GCF_038502225.1 of Cherax quadricarinatus. NCBI lineage: Eukaryota > Metazoa > Arthropoda > Malacostraca > Decapoda > Parastacidae > Cherax > Cherax quadricarinatus. The sequence continues at coordinate 21,489,667 of NC_091301.1, read as the reverse complement.
TCTCTGTTTCCTTGCTCACTGTGTACTCACGTCTCGGTGCTCTCTCTGTTTCCTTGCTCACTGTGTACTCACGTCTCGGTGCTCTCTCTGTTTCCTTGCTCACTGTGTACTCACGTCTCGGTGCTCTCTCTGTTTCCTTGCTCACTGTGTACTCACGTCTCGCTGCTCTCTCTGTTTCCTTGCTCACTGTGTACTCACGTCTCGCTGCTCTCTCTGTTTCCTTGCTCACTGTGTACTCACGTCTCGCTGCTCTCTCTGTTTCCTTGCTCACTGTGTACTCACGTCTCGGTGCTCTCTCTGTTTCCTTGCTCACTGTGTACTCACGTCTCGCTGCTCTCTCTGTTTCCTTGCTCACTGTGTACTCACGTCTCGGTGCTCTCTCTGTTTCCTTGCTCACTGTGTACTCACGTCTCGCTGCTCTCTCTGTTTCCTTGCTCACTGTGTACTCACGTCTCGGTGCTCTCTCTGTTTCCTTGCTCACTGTGTACTCACGTCTCGCTGCTCTCTCTGTTTCCTTGCTCACTGTGTACTCACGTCTCGCTGCTCTCTCTGTTTCCTTGCTCACTGTGTACTCACGTCTCGCTGCTCTCTCTGTTTCCTTGCTCACTGTGTACTCACGTCTCGCTGCTCTCTCTGTTTCCTTGCTCACTGTGTACTCACGTCTCGGTGCTCTCTCTGTTTCCTTGCTCACTGTGTACTCACGTCTCGCTGCTCTCTCTGTTTCCTTGCTCACTGTGTACTCACGTCTCGGTGCTCTCTCTGTTTCCTTGCTCACTGTGTACTCACGTCTCGCTGCTCTCTCTGTTTCCTTGCTCACTGTGTACTCACGTCTCGCTGCTCTCTCTGTTTCCTTGCTCACTGTGTACTCACGTCTCGCTGCTCTCTCTGTTTCCTTGCTCACTGTGTACTCACGTCTCGGTGCTCTCTCTGTTTCCTTGCTCACTGTGTACTCACGTCTCAGTGCTCTCTCTGTTTCCTCGCTCACTGTGTACTCACGTCTCGGTGCTCTCTCTGTTTCCTTGCTCACTGTGTACTCACGTCTCGGTGCTCTCTCTGTTTCCTTGCTCACTGTGTACTCACGTCTCGGTGCTCTCTCTGTTTCCTTGCTCACTGTGTACTCACGTCTCGATGCTCTCTCTGTTTCCTTGCTCACTGTGTACTCACGTCTCGCTGCTCTCTCTGTTTCCTTGCTCACTGTGTACTCACGTCTCGCTGCTCTCTCTGCTTCCTTGCTCACTGTGTACTCACGTCTCGCTGCTCTCTCTGTTTCCTTGCTCACTGTGTACTCACGTCTCGCTGCTCTCTCTGTTTCCTTGCTCACTGTGTACTCACGTCTCGCTGCTCTCTCTGCTTCCTTGCTCACTGTGTACTCACGTCTCGCTGCTCTCTCTGTTTCCTTGCTCACTGTGTACTCACGTCTCGCTGCTCTCTCTGCTTCCTTGCTCACTGTGTACTCACGTCTCGCTGCTCTCTCTGCTTCCTTGCTCACTGTGTACTCACGTCTCGCTGCTCTCTCTGTTTCCTCGCTCACTGTGTACTCACGTCTCGGTGCTCTCTCTGTTTCCTCGCTCACTGTGTACTCACGTCTCGGTGCTCTCTCTGTTTCCTTGCTCACTGTGTACTCACGTCTCGGTGCTCTCTCTGTTTCCTTGCTCACTGTGTACTCACGTCTCGGTGCTCTCTCTGTTTCCTCGCTCACTGTGTACTCACGTCTCGCTGCTCTCTCTGTTTCCTCGCTCACTGTGTACTCACGTCTCGCTGCTCTCTCTGTTTCCTCGCTCACTGTGTACTCACGTCTCGGTGCTCTCTCTGTTTCCTTGCTCACTGTGTACTCACGTCTCGGTGCTCTCTCTGTTTCCTTGCTCACTGTGTACTCACGTCTCGCTGCTCTCTCTGTTTCCTTGCTCACTGTGTACTCACGTCTCGCTGCTCTCTCTGTTTCCTTGCTCACTGTGTACTCACGTCTCGGTGCTCTCTGTTTCCTTGCTCACTGTGTACTCACGTCTCGGTGCTCTCTCTGTTTCCTTGCTCACTGTGTACTCACGTCTCGGTGCTCTCTCTGTTTCCTTGCTCACTGTGTACTCACGTCTCGGTGCTCTCTCTGTTTCCTTGCTCACTGTGTACTCACGTCTCGCTGCTCTCTGTTTCCTTGCTCACTGTGTACTCACGTCTCGGTGCTCTCTCTGTTTCCTTGCTCACTGTGTACTCACGTCTCGGTGCTCTCTCTGTTTCCTTGCTTACTGTGTACTCACGTCTCGGTGCTCTCTCTGTTTCCTTGCTCACTGTGTACTCACGTCTCGGTGCTATCTGTTTCCTTGCTCACTGTGTACTCACGTCTCGCTGCTCTCTGTTTCCTTGCTCACTGTGTACTCACGTCTCGGTGCTCTCTCTGTTTCCTTGCTCACTGTGTACTCACGTCTCGCTGCTCTCTGTTTCCTTGCTCACTGTGTACTCACGTCTCGCTGCTCTCTGTTTCCTTGCTCACTGTGTACTCACGTCTCGCTGCTCTCTGTTTCCTTGCTCACTGTGTACTCACGTCTCGGTGCTCTCTCTGTTTCCTTGCTCACTGTGTACTCACGTCTCGGTGCTATCTGTTTCCTTGCTCACTGTGTACTCACGTCTCGGTGCTCTCTCTGTTTCCTTGCTCACTGTGTACTCACGTCTCGGTGCTCTCTCTGTTTCCTCGCTCGCTGGAAATCATTCTTGCAGAGACGGTCTTCTTGCAGGTTTAGTATAATGGACTTGTCTTCGATGCAGCTTTTGCGTTTCCGTTATACATTCATTTATTCTTTCTTATTTGTCATCTCTTGGGTTGTTTTATTTCTGTCTTTCTCATCTCTTTCGATCTCTCTGCTTATACTCTTGGTTTGTACTTTGTTAATTTTTTCTTTCTCTATGACATCTTTACCCGATTTCACCCCTTCTACAACTCCTATCTCTTTCCATTCAATTCTTTCTTTTACCTTCCCATCTTACCTTCCTTCCTCTCCTCCTCCTACTCCTCCACTTTTTGTCTTCCTTTTCCATTTCTTATTATTTCTCGACTTCTGTTCCTCCTGCACTTCTTGTTTCTCTTGCTCTATTTCCCTTCCTCCTGTACTTCTTTTCTTCTTCCTCCTCCACTTCTTTTCTTCCTCTACTTCATCTCTTCCTTCCTCTACTTCTCTTCCTCCTCCACCTCCTCTTGCACTTTTTTTTTTTTTTTTTTTTTTTACACAGGGTTTGACAAGGTTAAGGATTCCTAACTTTATTGGCAAGCTAAGAGATGTTACCCACATCAGCTCATTCCTCATTCCTCCTCCACCTCCTCTTACATCACCTTCTCTTCCTCCTCCACCTCCTCTTACATCACCTTGTCTTCCTCCTCCACCTCCTCTTACATCACCTTCTCTTCCTCCTCCACCTCCTCTTGCATCACCTTCTCTTCCTCCTCCACCTCCTCTTGCATCACCTTCTCTTCCTCCTGGTGTTGTGTTGGGGTGGCCGGGGCAGGGAGGCCGCGATGAGCGCCTAATACAAGCTGACGTGGTTACATAAACACTCATCAATAATTACGCTCGCTTAATTACAGGTAATCAATAGCTCCTCTAGGAGCACACACCTGCAAGCATCCTGAGGGAGGTAATTACTGGGGTATCGAGGAGGTGGATGCTCTGGATAGGTTGGTGTCGCTGGATGTGTAAGGGGCACTGGATGCACTGACGGCAGTGGCGGCGGCTGCGGTGGCGATGCTGGCGGTTGCAGAAGTGCTGGCGGTGGCAGTGGCGGTGTCTGACACATCCTCGACTTACAGCGTCCTGGGCAGCTCACTCGGGGTGCGTTACTGACTCCTGGATACACTTGCGAGATCTATCCCTTGCTTGTCTGGTCACCAAGCACTGGAATAACACACTGTGTGGAAACACATCTTTCAGTCGCTGCCACCACACGCTTTCTCTGTATCCTGGCACACACACACACACACGCACTATAGAATCTCACAGCACATTGCCAGGTCCCCCGCCCTCACAGACCCCCCCCTTCCCCAGAACACAGTGGTGGAGAGGAGACTAAAGATATGGTACACCAACTCTGATGGAATAACGATTTAGTGGGAGAAATGGCACGAAAGAGTCAAAGAGGCATCACCAGACTTCATAGCTCTCACAGAAACCAAGCTGACAGGAATGATAACAGATGCCATCTTTCCAACGGGATATCAGATCCTGAGGAAAGACAGAGGGAACAGAGGGGGTGGAGGAGTGGCATTGCTCATCAAAAACCGATGGGAGTTTCACGAGCTGGAGAGAGGAGACAGAGGAGAAATAAGAGACTACATAATAGGAACACTTCAGTCTGGAGGTCCCAAGGTGGTAATTGCAGTGATGTATAACCCACCACAGAACAGCAGGAGGCCAAGGCAAGAATATGATAGGAGTAATAGAGCAATGGCTGATACACTGGCTGAAGTGGCCAGAAGGGTTCACGCGAGCAGGGCAAAGCTGCTAATTACAGGTGACTTCAACCACAAGGAAATCGACTTGGAAAACCTGGAGCCACATGGGGGTCCAGATATGGGGAAGGCTAAGATGATGGAGGTGGTACCGGAAAACCTCATACACCAACAAGTAAAGTACACTACCAGAGAAAGAGGAGAGGATGAACCAGCGAGACTGGACCTAATATTCACCTCGGGTAGTGCAGATATTGAGAACATTACATATGAAAGATACCTGGGGGCCAGTGATCACGTGGTTCTGAGCTTCGAATACATAGTAGAGTTACAAGTGGAGAAGGAAAAAGGAAGGGCAGGACGAATGAAGCCAAACTACAAGAGAGGGGCCATGAAGAATTTCTTGCATGGGACAGAAGGAATTTCCTGCAAGGGGTTCAGTGGGACAGAGAACTGGCAGGAAAGTCAGTAAACGAGATGATGGAATATGTGACATTAATATGCAAGGAAGCTAAGGAGAGGTTTGTACACAAGGGTATCAGAAATAACGAGAAGGTAAGGGGAGCCCGAGGTTCACCCAAAGGTGTAGAGAGGCCAAAACCAAGTGTGCTAGAGAATGGAAGAAGTATAGAAGGCAAATGACCCAGGAGAATAATGAAAGAAGTCGTAGAGCCAGAAATGAATATGCACAGAGAAGAAGGGAGGCCCAACGGTTATGCGAAAATGACAGCAGCGAAAACTAAATCTGACCCAAAACTGTTGTACAGCCACATCAGGAGGAAAACAGCCGTCAAGGACCAGGTAAACAGGCCGAGGAAGAAAAGAAGGGCACTCGCAAGAGACGACCATGAAGTATGTGAGGAGCTCAACATGAGATTCAAAGAAGTGTTCACAGAGGAAACAGAAGACTCCAGAAAGACGGAAAGGGGAAGGGGTACACCTTCAAGTGTTGGACACAACACATGCAACCGAAGAAGAAGTGAAGAGGCTGCTAAGCGAGCTAGATACCTCAAAGCCGATGGGGTCGGATAACACCTCTCCATGGGTCCTGAGAGAGGCAGCAGAGGCGCTATGCGTACCACTAACAGCTATCTTCAACACATCTATCGAAACAGGGCGACTACCTGAGGCATGAAAGACAGCAAATGAGCAAAAGGAGCAAGACACGAAGCACTAAACTACAGACCAGTGTCACTGACATGTATAATATACAAAGTCATGGAGAAGATCATCAGGAGAAGAATGGTGGAGCACATAGAAAGGGATGAGCTTATCGACGACAGCCAGCACGGTTTCAGGGACGGGAAATTCTGTGTCACAAACCTACTGGAGTTTTTTGACACGGTGACAGCAGTAAGACAAGAGAGAGAGGGGTGGGTAGATTCCATTTTCCTGAACTGTAAGAGGGCGTTTGAAACAGTTCCACACAAAAGATTAGTGCAAAAGCTGGAGGACCAGGCAGGGATAACAGGGAAGGCACTGCAATTGATCAGGGAATACCTGTCAGGAAGACAACAGCGGGTCACAGTACGTGGCGAGGCGTCAGAGTGGGTGCCTGTGACGAGCGTGGCTCCATAGGGGTCAGTCCTAGGACCGGTGCTGTTTCTGGTATTTGTGAACGAAATGACGGAAGGAATAGACTTCGAAGTATCGCTGTTTGCAGATGATGTGAAACTGATAAGAAGAATTCAGTCGGACGGGGACTAGGCAGAACTACAGAGGGATCTGGACAGGCTGCAGGCCTGGTCCAGCAACTGGCTTCTGGAGTTCAACCCCACCAAGTGCAAAGCCATGAAGATTGGGGAAGGGCAAAGAAGACCGCAGATGGAGTACAGTCTAGGGGGTCAGAGACTACAAACCTCACTCAAGAAAAAGGATCTCGGGGTGACTATAACACAAGGGACCTTAGCAAACTTAAGAACACTGCGTACTTTAGGCCCATATTGGAATATGCAGCACCAATTTGGAACCCACACCTAGGCAAGCATGTAAGGAAACTAGAGGAAATGCAACTGGACTGGTCCCGGAGCTAAGCGGTATGTCCTACGAGAAGTTAAGAGAAATCGACCTGAAGACACTTAAGGACAGGAGAAATAGGGGGGATATGATAACGACATACAAAATACTGAGAGGAATTGACAAGGTGGACAGAGACAGGATGTTCCAGAGATGGGACTCGGCAAGAAGGGGTAACAGTTGGAAGTTGAAGATTCAGATGAATCACACGGATGTTAGAAAGTATTTCTTTAGTCACAGAGTTGTCGAGAAGTGGAATAGTCTTGGAAGTGATGTAGGGGAGGCAGGATCCATACATAACTTGATGAAGGGGTATGATAAAGCTCATGGAGCAGGAAGAATGACCTAGTAGCGTCCAGCGAAGAGGCGGGGCCAGGAGCTGTGACTCGACCCTTGTAACCACAACTAAGTAAGTACAACTTTGTGAGTACATATACACACACACAACGCAAGTTATGTGGATCATCTACACACAGCTTCACACGATTAAGAGCAGCTTCTTTTAAAGGTTGGGCTTAGGAAATGTGGAATTATACACTAAAATTCCAACATTTCCGTTACAAATAATTCCCTTGACGGACCATACCCCGGCCGGGATTGAACCCGCGGTCATGGAGTCTCAAAACTCCAGCCCGTCGCGTTAGCCACTAGACCAGCTAACGCGACGGGCTGGAGTTTTGAGACTCTATGACCGCGGGTTCAATCCCGGCCGGGGTATGGTTTGTTTGCAATCGTGTCATTACGATTTCGTGAGTCCCTTGACGAAAATTGATATACAAATCCTTCACTTACTATACAGGTCTGAGGGTTGGTGGGGATGGGAAAACTTTACATAATAATAATAATAATAATAATAACAATCTTTATTTCTATTTTTGCCTAGCTGATATCAATGACATACTACTATACAGAAAGCCCCTTGTTATGCAGAGCATTTCGGGAAAATTTTGTTCCCAGGATGCGACCCACACCAGTTGACTAATACTTAGATACCAATTTTACTGATGAGTGGACAGGGACAGTAGGTGTCATAAGGAAACACGTCCTAATGTTTCCACCAGTAACGGGGGTCGAACCACGGACCTCAGTATGTGAGCTGAGTGTGCTAGCAATTGAGCTCTGGGACACAGACAGACACTTGGGGAGTAGCAAAACACTCCATGACGAGATGATTGAATGAGGATGGAAAGAGACTCCGCCAGTGAATCATTAAACAAGTCTGTGAGATCGAATGTATCCTCATGCACTATTATTCTCTCTCTCTCTCTCTCTCTCTCTCTCTCTCTCTCTCTCTCTCTCTCTCTCTCTCTCTCTCTCTCTCTCTCTCTCTCTCTCTCTCTCTCTCTCTCTCTCTCTCTCTTTCTCTCTCTCTCTCTCTCTCCCTCTCTCTCTCTCTCTCTATCTCTCTCTGCACCTCGTGCCTAAGCTACTGAGAATGATCTTCTCAAGCTACCTAAGGCAGGGCATTGACGCTGTTTCGCCCTCCTGGGCACATTTCGTCTCCAAGCTTAACCAAGCTTAGAGAACGGGCGACTGGATCACAGTTAACTGGTCAAATTCGGGAATAATAATGAAAGATAATGACATTCTAACATTAAATAAGGTAGACATATCCCACACCGTAGAGGCGCTACCAGTGGTGGTGGAGGAGCTACCAGTGTTGGTGGAGGAGCTACCAGTGGTGGTGGAGGAGCTACCAGTGGTGGTGGAGGAGCTACCAGTGGTGGTGAAGGAGCTACCAGTGTTGGTGGAGCCGCTACCAGTGTTGGTGGAGCCGCTACCAGTGATGGTGGAGGAGCTACCAGTGGTGGTGGAGGAGCTACCAGTGGTGGTGGAGGAGCTACCAGTGGTGGTGGAGGAGCTACCAGTGGTGGTGGAGGAGCTACCAGTGTTGGTGGAGCCGCTACCAGTGTTGGTGGAGCCGCTACCAGTGATGGTGGAGGAGCTACCAGTGGTGGTGGAGGCGCTACCAGTGGTGGTGGAGCTACCAGTGGTGGTGGAGGAGCTACCAGTGGTGGTGGAGGAGCTACCAGTGGTGGTGGAGGCGCTACCAGTGGTGGTGGAGGAGCTACCAGTGGTGGTGGAGCCGCTACCAGTGGTGGTGGAGGAGCTACCAGTGGTAGTGGAGGAGCTACCAGTGGTGGTGGAGCTACCGGTGGTGGTGGAGGCGCTATCAGTGGTGGTGGAGGAGCTACCAGTGGTGGTGGAGGAGCTACCATTGGTGGTGGAGGAGCTACCAGTGGTGGAGGAGCCGCTACCAGTGGTGGTGGAGCCGCTACCAGTGGTGGTGGAGCTACCAGTGGTGGTGGAGCCGCTACCAGTGGTGGTGGAGCCGCTACCAGTGGTGGTGGAGGAGCTACCAGGGGTGGTGGAACCGCTACCAGTGGTGGTGGAGCCGCTACCAGTGGTGGTGGAGGAGCTACAAGTGGTGGTGGAGCTGCTACCAGCGGTGGTGGAGGAGCTACCAGTGGTGGTGGAGGAGCTACCAGTGGTGGTGGAGGAACTACCAGTGATGGTGGAGGAGCTACAAGTGGTGGTGGAGCCGCTACCAGTGGTGGTGGAGCCGCTACCAGTGGTGGTGGAGGAGCTACCAGTGGTGGTGGAGGAGCTACCAGTGGTGGTGGAGACGCTATCAGTGGCAGTGGAGGCGCTACCATTGGTGGTGGAGACGCTCTCAGTGGTAGTGGAGGCGCTACCTGTGGTGGTGGAACTGCTACCAGTGGTGGTGGAGACGCTACCAGTGGTGTGATGTTACCAGTGATGGTGGAACCGCTACCAGTGGTGGTGGAGGCGCTACCAGTGGTGGTGGAGGCGCTACCAGTGGTGGTGGAGACGCTACCAGTGGTGATGAAGACGCTACCAGTGGTGGTGGTGTTACCAGTGGTGGTGGAGGCGCTACCAGTGGTGGTGGAGGCGCTACCAGTGGTGGTGGTGGTGGTGGTGGTGTTACCAGTGGTGGTGGAGGCGCTACTAGTGGTGGTGAAGGCGTTACCAGTGGTGGTTTGGTGGTGCTACCAGTGGTGATGGAAGCGCTACCAGCTGCCGTGGAGGCGCTACCAGTGGTGGTGGAGACGCTACCAGTGGTTGTGGTGGTGTTACCAGTGGCCGTGGAGGCGCTACCAGTGGTGGTGGAGACGCTACCAGTGGTGGTGGTGGTGTTACCAGTGGTGGTGGAGACGCTACCAGTGGTGGTGGAGGCACTACCAGTGGTAGTGGAGGCGCTACCAATAATGCTGGAGGCGCCGGTGGAGATGGTGGAGATGTTACCAGTAGTGGTAGAGGTGGCGGTGGAGATGCATCCGGTGGAGGAGTCGGTGTTGGAGGTGTTAGTGGTGGTGGTCGAAGTGATGTTATAGATAGCTTCAGTGGAAAAGAGACCCTCAGAATCTTCAGTGGGAGAGATACTGTCAGAATCTTCAAGTGACAGAAGTGCTGCCAGAAGCTCCAGGGGAGAGAGATGCTGTCTGAATCTTCAGTGAGAGAAATGCTGTGAGAACCTTCAGGGGAAAGATGTTGTCAGAATCTTCAGTGGGAATGTTGTCAGAATCTTCAGTGGGAATGTTGTCAGAATCTTCAGTGGGAAAGATGTTAGAATCTTCAGTGGGAAAGATGTTAGAATCTTCAGGGAAAAGATGTTGTCAGAATCTTCAGTGGGAATGTTGTCAGAATCTTCAGGGGAAAGACGCTGTCAGAAGCTTCAGGGGGAGAGCTGTCAGGAGCTTCAGTTGAAGAGATGCTATCAGAATCTTCAGTGAGAGATACCATCAGAATCTTCATGGGAAAAGATGCTGTCAGAATCTTCTGGGGGAAAGATACTGTCAGAAGCATCAGGAGGAGAGATACTGTCAGAAGCTTCAGGTGAAGAGATGATGTCAGAATCTTCTGTGAGAGATACCATCAGAATTTTCACGGAAAAAGATGCTGTCAGAATCTTCAGGGGGAAAGATACTGTCAGAAGTTTCAGGGGGAGAGACATTGTCAGAAGTTTCAGGGGGAGAAATACTGTCAGAAACTTTAGGGGGAGAGATGCTGTCAGAAGCTTCAGAGCGAGAGATACTACAGGTTGCTTCTTGAGAGAGATACCGTAACTGCTAGGGAGCGGATATACTGTAAGACAGGGGGTCCCCAACATGCGGCCTGAGGGCCGCATGTGGTCCTTCTAGGAAATGGGTGTGATTCCACACTGCACAGTGTCAACAGTTGCAAAATATTATTGTTATTATTCACAAAAATTACATACATACGGCCCTCTTATAAATTTGGCTCTTTCATACTGAAAGGTTAGGGACTACTGCATTGTAAGCGTAATTATTCAGATACCATCGAGGAGAAGAGAAGCGGCTATGTTGAAGATATCGTCGGGTCCTCAACAACACTCGACGTGTATTAATGTTGGTAGTATTACCGCCAAAGCTCCTGGAGAGCGAAACGTTGCCACAATAAAATGTCACATTCGTTGCACTTGTGTCCTTTTACCTAACATTCGACGTGTCCGGAATAACATGCACAAGATACCTTTCGACCACCAGTGGATGGAGAAATGTGTGTGTGTGTGTGTGTGTGTGTGAGAGAGAGAGAGAGAGAGAGAGAGAGAGAGAGAGAGAGAGAGAGAGAACTATCACTTCACCTGATCACCTACTGCGCCAAAGTAAGAACAGCAGGGACACATCTGTCAGAACTGGTAGAGGACGAGGCAGAGGACGTGGAAGAGGACGTGGAGGAGGAAGACATCTACAGTTGTCTCACCCTCCACTAACACAGTTCCAGCGGCAGAACCTGAGGACAAATCTGCAAAACACAGGACGTGCAACAAATCATAGTCCACCCTCCCAGGCACCTAGGCTGTGCTCTCGCTGTCACCGGAAGGGGCACACTGCCAGCAACTGTCTGCGAGATACCAGGTGTAATTACTGCTACAAGAAAGGACATCAGGAGGACCAGTGTCGGAAGAAAAAGGAACTTGACAGACAGGACCACCTGTTTAGAGAACTGTTCTCAGAACAAACCAGCAGGATCTCTGAATTGGTGAACACTCTTACACGTCACCCACTCAGCTACTCCTATCCCAGCCCAGCAGGTGGTATTGTGCCTTATACAAGACCACAGACCTACATCCCTGCAGCTGCCTCAGTACCCTACCTCTCTCTAGGGCAGGCACCTTACATGCCCTACACACCCACCACCTCAAGCTGACCACATCATCATGAGGAGCCAGTCTATCAGCATCCTGTCGGCCAACATTAGAGGTTTCATTACTAATGTTGGAGAGCTCACACACAGTTTTGTGAGCACTCGACGTCTCGACATGATAGCTGTTGTTGAAACATTTTTGATGACAGGACTCCAGAAAATTTTGCAAGAATTGCTGGCTACACCTCATGGATGAGAAGAGACAGGCAAGGGCAGGGAGGAGGTGTTGCTGTGTGCTTCTCTAAAAGTGTTCATGCCCAGCACATTGATGTTGCCACCCCCACACATCTTGAAATGATGTTCTTCAAGCTCTGCATAAACACTAGTACCTCTGTACTAGCATGTGCAATGTACAGACCTCAGTGGCAACATGCAGATCCCATCAACTTCCTAATGGAAAATATTGACTCCCTTCTGCTACAACACAACTGTCAACATATCATAATTGTTGGTGACCTCAACCAGCACCTTATACAGAGGGACTTTGATGGCCTTCTTGCAGTGTGTGACATGAGAAACTTTGTTGATTTCCCTACTCACATCTCTGGCTCCTTCCGTGACCCCCAGTAGTGAGTGATCTGGCAGAAGGCATAGCCACTTGTCAACCCCTCGGCTATGTTGGATCGTCTGACCACAAGGCTGTTTTTACAACACTTAAGATCCCAACAGAACGAGGTGAGGAGTCCACACGCACAACCTGGCTATGGGAAAGAGGTAATTGGCCAGCCCTTTGCTCTGAGCTCGCCACCACCGACTGGAATGCTCTTCTCCAAGGGGATGTTGACAACCAAGTGAAAGCCTTCACTGGACACATCCTTAATCTGCAACAAGAACACATTCCTCACCGGCAATATGTGACAAAGCCTACAGATCAGCCTTGGTTTGGCTTTCGTTGTAGAGAGGCTGCTACTGCTAAGTACAAAGCATGGCGAAGGTATATGAGACATCCTACTACCTATAACAGGAACTTGCACAGGCAAGCCTGTAGACGTATAGGTGACGTTCAAAAGTGGGCCATTGCTAAATGAGAGGTGGACACTAAAAGAAAGCTAGCATCAGGTAGGGTAGGCTCCAAAACCTGGTGGTCCCTGGTCAAGGACAGACAAGGTTATCTGCCTGATGAACTCATTCCACCTCTAAATCGACAGGATGGGACCACCTCTACTAGTAGTCAAGAGAAGTCGGACCTCTTTGCTGAACACTTTGCTCACTTTGCTACCAAAATGCAAGTTCCTGATCCAGCAAGGGACCCTCCTTGGCTAGCTGACAATAAGGCAGGAGGAGGTGCATTTCCTTCTTAAATCGCTTGACCAAGAAAAGGCTGTGGGCCCAGACAAGTTGAGCCCAAGATTGCTGAGAAGATGTGCAGACCAGCTAGCAGCACCTCTAACTCGCATCTTTCAGCACTGCCTAGCACAGTGTAAATGGCCCTCTCTATGGAAAGAGGCAAATGTAGTCCCTGTTCACAAAAAGAAGAGCAGAGCAGAAATCAGCAACTACAGACCAGTGTCACTCCTGTCAATCACTGGTAAGATCCTTGAGACAATAATCTCAAGACAAATGACAGAGTTTTTTGACTATCACTCACTACTTTGTGATCGTCAATATGGCTTCAGGAAAGGTTACTCTGCTGCTGATCTGTTGTTAAACCTCTCCACTAAGTGGCACCAGTCACTGGATGAATCCAAAGTCAGCTGTGTGGTAGCACTGGACATTGCTGGCGCTTTTGACCGGGTGTGGCACCAGGGCCTCTTAGCAAAACTTCAAGCACTGGGAATTGCAGGCTCTACGCTATGTCTCCTCAGTGATTACCTTCATGGTAGATCTCTAAGTGTAGTTCTCAATGGAACGGAATCAGCAAGACATCCTATTGGGGCAAGTGTTCCACAAGGAAGCGTGCTAGGACCATTGTTATGGAATGTCTACTTCAACGACTTTCTTCATCTCATCCCAGAATCACATGCATATGCAGACGACTGCACATTGACATTTACTTATCCAAGAGAAGAAATGCCAGCTGCTCTAAGCTACATCAATCACCGGCTGAGAGCTATATCAGCTTGGGGAAATAGATGGCAAGTAACATTTGCACCTGAGAAAACGCAAATGATGATCGTCTCTAGGCACCATGATGGTAATGCTGGTGCAGTAGTAAGGATGAATGGGAGGGTGTTGGCACCTGGAGAAGAAGTTGATATCCTTGGGGTGAAATTTGACTCCAAACTAACCATGAAGAACCATGTTGCAAATCTTGCAAACAAGGCAGCCAGGAAGCTTACAGCACTTCGCCGTATCTCGCATCTGCTTGACAGTAGGGGGTTGCAAGATTCTGTACGAGGCACAAGTATTCTCACACCTTGAGTATGCTCCACTTTCTTGGTTTGCCTGTCCCCCCCCCTCTCATCTGCGACTGCTTGACAGAGTAGAGAACAGAGCAAGACGTCTAATCTCTCGCCTGGACCCATCCTAGATAGATCTGTCATTTCAGCAGAGCCTTCAACATAGGAGGGATGTGGGTGGCCTTACTGTTATGTACAAGGCCAATATTGTCAAAGTACCACACTTGGATCCACTTCGAGGACAGCGTGAAACAAGCTTTTATGTCACAAGACGGGCAGAAAGCAGCAACTTCGTACTGGCTGTACCCTTCTCCAGAACTTCACTCCATCTGAGATCATATATACCCAGGATGACGCGAGTATGGAACACATTCGTACAGCATAATGATGTCAATGAGATAAAATCAATTGATCAAATGAAAATGCTGGCCCAGAGATGGCTCCAACTTCATCCTGTTCCCTACTTGTATGTCTCATAACAATAAAAATGCTTTCAAATGAGCTGATGTAGGTAACAGCTCTTAGCTTGCCAATAAAGTTAGGAATCCTTAACGTAAATAGTGAAGGCAGGGAGGCCTGCAGAAAGTGATATAATACTGAAACTGGAAAGACGAAAAAAAGGGCTAGAAGAGAGAGAAACGAGATGCGAAATGGAGGAAAAATATAAAAACATTATTAGTAAATAAGAGGCTTAAGAGGATGATCAGGAGGAAGAAGAGGAAAAGCAGTAGGGGAAGTAGAGGAAGGTAAGGAGGAAACGGGGAGAAGGATGAAAAATAAGACGAAAACGATAAGGAAGACAGGAATAAGGAGAGAATGAAAATGGAAAAATAGTTGAGAAGGAGGAATTGAAGAGGGAAGGAATAGAAGGGATAGGGGCCGGAATGATCATTGAGTTGGGGGGGAGGGTAGATAGGTAGGGTTTAGGGGGACGAGGTGGAACGTCTGGGGATGGAGGAGGGGAGGTGGGGTGTGAAGGGAGACGCACGCGCCCCGGGCACGTGGTAGCTCAGCCAGACACAGGCACCCACGCACGCACGCATGCACGCACGCACGCACGCACGCACGCCCACACGCACACACACACGTGCAGACCTGACGCAGGGACGGTGGGAGACGCGCAGGCGCACACGCGCACCTCCGCCAGAGACACAGTGGAAGACGCTGAAAGAGAGAGAAGGAGCTGGAGGCTGGAACACACCGGCAGCACAATTCCCAAGTTTTTCGCATTTTGTCATTGCGTTTTGGACACTGCAAGCAGAGCGGTAATTGAGCCAAGCATTAAGGATTCCTTTCGTATATTTATATATTCCTCTCAATAGCCCATCTTCGCACCTGCTAGGCTTACATAGAATGTGAGACTCGGGTGCTGAGGAGCCTGGTAGGCCGTAGGTTTGATGAGCGTGCCACACAGGGGAATACAGCGGTTGCTTTAATAAGTGTGCGAGAGGCAGGTGGGTCCGCCTCGTCAAATTCGACCCAAGACGGTGGACGCCAGACTTCTTTGTTCCCAGAGTCTCAACACCTTCTTAGAAAAATGGTTGCCGGAGGCTTCCAGACAGCAGACGCCCCATGTGAAACCCCTCTATAAATACTTCTACGCTGTATATTCCAACCTTCCAGAAGCCTGAAACATTACTCAGTCTCTCTATCTGCCACAGGGATGCCGCAAGAGGGCGTAGATACCATCAACGATATGCACAAGATACAATTTCTCAGGTTGGGAGAGTACGTAAAAGAGAAAAAAAAGGGAAGAAATCGACATAGGAAATATTATTTTAATATCTCGAGAAACGTGGCAAGTATTCTTAAAGAACACGAGCGAGAGCCTTGAGAACTGGCTAATGATGAAAGGCGTCTCAGGAGGTTGGGGAGGGAGGGAGGGGATGAGGGATGCGGGGAGGAGGGTAGGGGAAAGCTGGAGGATGGGGATAGATGGAGAGGAAGTAGTTGGTCTTGGGAAGGGGAGGGATGGGGAGGAGGAGGGGGACGATGGAGAGGAAGTGGGGGAGGGGTTTCTGGAGAGAGGGGGGGGGCATTTTTTTAATTAACATCATTAGGTACACGGATACATTTTCTCAACACTTGAATACTTCCAGCAGGTACTGGAGTCTCTTACACACAAGACAGGGAAGTTTTCTTACACAAGACAATGTTCCAGCAGGTACTGGAGCTTTTTAAACAAGACTAGATGTTTCCTTACATAAGATATAACATTCCAGCAGGAACTGGAGCTTCTTAAACAATACTAGAATGCTTTCTTACACAAGATATCACATTCCAGCAGGTACTAGAGCTTTTTAAACAAGACTAGATGTTTCCTTACACAAGATATAACATTCCAGCAGGAACTGGAGCTTCTTAAACAAGACTAGAATGTTTTCTTTCACAATATATAACATTCCGGCAGGTACTGGAGCTTCTTAAACAATACTAGAATGCTTTCTTACACAAGATATAACATTCCAGCAGGAACTGGAGCTTCTTAAACAATACTCGAATGTTTTCTTACACAATATATAACATTCCAGCAGGTACTGGAGCTTCTTAAATAATACTAGAATGTTTCCTTACACAATATATAACATTCCAGCAGGTACTGGAGCTTCTTAAACAATACTAGAATGTTTCCTTACACAAGATATAACATTCCAGCAGGAACTGGAGCTTCTTAAACAAGACTAGAATGTTTTCTTACACAAGATATAACATTCCAGCAGGTTGTTAGGTAAGACACATATGCAACAGTTAGGTATCTTTATTTCGAAACGTTTCGCCTACACAGTAGGCTTCTTCAGTCGAGTACAGAAAAGTTGATAGAAGCAGAAGAGACTTGAAGACGATGTAATCAGTCCATCACCCTTAAAGTTTTGAGGTGGTCAGTCCCTCAGTCTGGAGAAGAGCATTGTTCCAAAGTTTGAAACAATATGGAGTTGAAGTGAGAGGATGGAGCCTTATATAGCGCCAGGAGGTGAGACGTAGGTCACTAGTAGAACGCAGATGTTGGGAGGTCAGGTCCCTCTCAAATCCAGCTGTTCTCACTAGTAGAGGTAGTCGAAGTTGATTCCAGGTCTGTACCAAGATACCCTTGTGTTGCAGTGTCTGACAGATTGAACATTAAAATGGTATAAAATACCGACAGATTGTTAGGTAAGACACATATGCAACGCTATATAAGGCTCCATCCTCTCACTTCAACTCCATATTGTTTCAGACTTTGGAACAATGCTCTTCTCCAGACTGAGGGACTGACCACCTCAAAACTTTAAGGGTGATGGACTGATTACATCGTCTTCAAGTCTCTTCTGCTTCTATCAACTTTTCTGTACTCGACTGAAGAAGCCTACTGTGTAGGCGAAACGTTTCGAAATAAAGATACCTAACTGTTGCATATGTGTCTTACCTAACAATCTGTCGGTATTTTATACCATTTTAATGTTCATTCCAGCAGGTACTGAAGCTCTTCAACAATACTCGAATGTTTTCTTACACAAGATATAACATTCCAGCAGGTACTGGAGCTTCTTAAACAAGACTAGATGTTTTCTTACACAAGATATAACTTTCCAGCAGGTAATGGAGCTTCTTAAACAAGACTAGAATGTTTTCTTACACAAGATATAACATTCCAGCAAGTACTGGAGCTTCTTAAACAAGACTAAATGTTTTTCTTACACAAGATCTGACATTATAGCTGGACTGGAGTTCCTAACATAAAGCCAGATGTTGTCTTACATAAACTTACATAAACCGACTAACGCACAGGTACGTATTTATATTGCTAGATGGGCAAGGGTAGCAGGGGTGAGCAGGGGCAGCTGGGGTGAGCAATGCTGTAAGTAAACTTACCCGTGTGTTTCCCCGTGGCAGGGATTCGAACCGGGGCCTTGTCAATTGTGAGTCGAATGCTGTCACCCGCAAGCTAGGCGGCATCCTGGGGAGAAGATGGAAAAGAATGGATGAATGACCTGCGGCAGGTGAGGGGGAAGTGAGAGAGAAGCGATGAGAAGAATAAGGGGAGACGCCAGTGAGGAGAGAAGAGGAGGAATCCGAGATGGAAATAGCAAACTGTTAAGAGAATGGGAAGAAAGAGGAAAGTTAGATTGAGAGTAAGTCGTAGGAAAGGTGAGGAAGACGGAAGAGGGAGGATAAATCGTGGTAAAGCTGAGAGAAGAAGGGAGATGGAGGAGAAAAGGAAACTTGTACAGTGAAGAGCTGAGATGGGAAGAAGAGGATACACAAAAATTTTTACGGAAAAGAAGAATGAAAGACAGGATATATTAGCTTAGACTGTAAGAAAGATTGGGATAGAGACAAGGGGTGGGCGAGGGGTAGCGGATAGAAATTAGACGAGGAGAGAAAGATTGAGAGAGGCAAAGGAGAAAGAGGAGGGCAGTGGCGGCGCCAAGACTTGGGGGCACAAGCCCCCCAAAATTACCACAGCCCCCCAATGATAACAAATGATAACTCTGCTTCAAAACAAGTCTCCTAACCATCACTTCCAGCTGGAAAAAACACCGCTAACCCCCCTTCAGTATAGAAATTCTGGCGCTGCTCTTGAGAGGGAAGGGGATGGAAATAGCTAGAGGGGAAACAGGGAGAGGCAAAAGGAGAGAGAGCAAGGAAAGGGAAAATGAGTGGGATAGGGAGAGTGAGAAAAGAGTGGTAAAGGTAAAACTGATAGAGGAAGAGTAGAGAGAGGGATAAAGAGAGTGGAGAGAGGGATAAAGAGAGTGGATAGAGGGATAGGGAGAGTGGAGACAGGGGTAAGGAGAGTGAAGAGAAAATAGAGAGGGCTTTGATGAAGATAGAGGAGACACCAAGAACAACTTATGCCCATCTTTATCCTGTTAACCGATATATGGTTTTAAAATGGAGGGTGGATGGGCTGGTCGAATTAAAAAAGGGTGGTCGAATTAAGAAGGGGTGGTCTAATTAAGAAGGGGTGGTCTAATTAAGAAGGGGTGGTCTAAATAAGAAGGGGTAATCGAATTAAGAAAAGAATGGTCGAATTAAGAGGAGATGGTCGAACTAAGAGGGGGTGGTCGAATTAAGAGAGGGTGGTCGAATTAAGAGAGGGTGGTCGAATTAAGAGAGGGTGGTCGAATTAAGAGGGGGTGGTCGAATTAAGAGGGGGTGGTCGAATTAAGAGAGGGTGGTCGAATTAAGAGAGAGTGGTCGAATTAAGAGGGGGTGGTCGAATTAAGAGGGGGTGGTCGAATTAAGAGAGAGCGGTCGAATTAAGTAGGGGTGGTCCAATTAAGGGGGGTGGTCTAATTAAAAAAGGGTGGTCGAACGGTGTACTAAGTGGGCGCATGGAACAAGTAAGCGGACGGAGTGACTGGGTGGGTGTATGGGTGGATGGAGGCCCCTTCCTCTCTCTCTCTCTCTCTCTCTCTTCACTCCAATATTTCTTCACGCATCACAAAGATTGCAGGGGAAGAAAAAAAAGGGGAGGGGGGGGGGGGAAGGGAAGTCTCGGCTACAAGTAAGAGAGGCTTCACACTGGAGAGCAAACCCCCCTTCCCCCTCCCCTTACCACTTCCCCCTTCTTCGCCTCGCCAGCTCATATCAATCTGGCATCAACAAATTATTTTCTCGCTGGTAATAAATGAAATTCCCTCAACCCTCCTCAATCTCTTAAGGAATGTATTTTAATCAGGGAGGTCCTTGCCACAGCTCCCTTCGTCCTCGTCATTTTCATTCTCTCTCTCTCTCTCTCTCTCTCTCTCTCTCTCTCTCTCTCTCTCTCTCTCAACCGGTTACAGGTATAGCCAGATGTATGACTTAGAACTAAAGTTGGATCCCCGGGGGGAGGTTACCTTTCTTCATTACCTTGGATCACTTGCCTTAAAGCAATTTTAAGGCAATTATTCCCTTCCCCACGAAGGGAAAGGATTATTCGAAGGCAAAGACCCTAAAGCCGTATAGGTTTAGGGACTCAGAGGAAAATGAGCATAAATGCAGCAAATAACAAGTTATACTGCTACTTCCGCGATGGACAAACATTTCCATAATAATAATAATAATAATAATAATAATAATAATAATAATAATAATAATAATAATAATAATAATATTACTAGTAATAATAATAATAATAATAATAATAATAATAATAATAATAATAATAATAATAATAATATTACTAGTAATAATAATAATAATAATAATAATAATAATAATAATAATAATAATAATAATAATAATAATACTATTAATAATAATAATAATAATAATAATAATAATAATAATAATAATATTAATAATAATAATAATAATAATAATAATAATAATAATAATAATAATAATAATAATATTACTAGTAATAATAATAATAATAATAATAATAATAATAATAATAATAATAATAATAATAATAATAATAATAATAATAATGTGGTGTACTGACGCCACTATCGTCACACTCTTGCAATAGTTTGTGCTTCACTGTGTGTAATTCCTCGGGGTGGGTTTTTACCAGCACACACTGTCATATTACCCAGGTTGCCAGCAGCTACCACTTGTTATGTCACCTCCAAGGAGGTCAAGGAATGCTTTGTTCCTGCCCGTCGGCTCTCAAACCTCACTGATGTGATTAGCGTCTCCCTTCACTTAGTGAGTATTTTTCCTGGTGTGTGTGTGTGTGTGTGTGTGTGTGTGTGTGTGTGTGTTTTCGCGCACTCGCATTATGACTTACCTATATGTGGTTGCAGGGGTAGAGTCTCTTCCTTGGCCGTTACTAGGTTTCTTTCCCCATCTCCTGGGCCTCGTGAGCCCTATCATACGTCTTCTTAAAATTTTGTATGGATCATGCCTCTACCACTTCGCTGTCTATGTCGCTCCACTTTCTGACAACTCTAAGTCTAAAGAAGTATTTCCTAACATCCCACGACTTTTTTTTTAACTTCCTGTAGTGCCTCGTGTATCTGAGACCCTGTATTTTGGATGTCGTAATCATGTCACCCTCCGGTCGTTTTTTTCTTTAATGTTATCAAGTTTAGCTCCTTTATCCTCTTCTCATAGCTCATACCTCTTATTTTTGGGACTAGTTTTATTGCAAACTTTTGCACGTTTTTTTTTCCCCCAGTTTCTTGACATGCTTTATCAGACGTGGATTCCATACTGGTGCTGTCTCCTCCTCCAGCTTTGATCACAGTCTCTTGTGTGCACTGCACCGAGCCTGTCTCACTCTCTTCTGCCTAATTTCGTTACCTTGTCACATAACTCTAGCAGATTTGAGAGACAATATTTACCATATCCAAAACCGTACCGGCTGTTGTTCATGTGTCCCATACTTTTTCAACTAGTGGTCTAGACAGTGCTTCTGCTTCCTCTCGCAAAATTCATAGTGACACTTTTTCGATTTCAGTTGCCTTTGATGTATAACTCACTTAAAAGTGCTTTTTTCAAGTCTTTCCCCTTTTGTGTGTATGGTACCCAGTACCCACTAGGTACACACAACACTATCCAGTTGTTCCTCTTCCCACTAACACCTCGTTTAACTCTTCACTGATTTATTTGTTTCTCCGGAGCTCTTCTTTCTTCAGTAATATTTCCTGTTTTTTTTTTTTATTCTTCTGATGTTACTGTGAAAATGTTTCAGTTTAAACTTGGTTTTGCTATTGTCATTCACAAAATTGTTGCTGGGCTCATCAACAATTGTGTGTGTGTGTACTCACCTAGTTGTGGTTGCAGGGGTCGAGTCACAGCTCATAGCCCCGCCTTGTCGCTAGTCGCTAGTCGCTAGTCGCTAGTCGCTAGTCGCTACGATAAAGCTCTTCCCGCTGTCAGAGCCTTATCGTACCTCATCTTACAGAGAGAGAGAGAGAAAGAGAGAGAGAGAGAGAGAGAGAGAGAGAGAGAGAGAGAGAGAGAGAGAGAGAGAGAGAGAGAGAGAGAGAGAGAGAGAGAGAGAGAGAGAGAGATAAATCGACAGGATGGGATCTCCTCTACTAGTAGTCAAGAGAAGGCGGACCTCTTTGCTGAACACTTTGCTACCAAAATGCAAGTTCCTAATCCAGCAAGGGACCCTCCTTGGCTTGCTGCAAGAACTGTGTCAAAACTGTCAGTGGTGACAATAAGGCAGGAGGAGGTGCATTTCCTTCTTAAATCACTTGACCAAAAAAAGGCTGTGGGCCCAGACAAATTGAGCCCAAGATTGCTGAGAAGATGTGCAGACCAGCTAGCAGCACCCTTAACTCGCATCTTTCAGCACTGCCTAGTACAGTGTAAATGACCCTCTCTATGGAAAGAGGCAAATGTAGTCCCTGTTCACAAAAAGAAGAGCAGAGCAGAAATCAGTAACTACAGACCAGTGTCACTCCTGTCAATCACTGGTAAGATCCTTGAGACAATAATCTCAAGACAAATGACAGTTTTTTGACTACCACTCACTACTTTGTGATCGCCAATATGGCTTCAGGAAAGGTTACTCTGCTGCTGATCTATTGTTAAACCTCTCCACTAAGTGGCACCAGTCACTGGATGAATCCAAAGTCAGCTGTGTGGTAGCACTGGACATTGCTGGCGATTTCGACCGGGTGTGGCGCCAGGGCCTCTTAGCAAACCTTCAAGCACTGGGAATTGCAGGCTCTACGTTGTCTCCTCAGTGATTACCTTCATGGTAGATCTCTAAGTATAATCCTCAATGGAACGGAATCAGCAAGACATCCTATTGGGGCAAGTGTTCCACAAGGAAGCGTACTGGGACCATTGTTATGGAATGTCTACTTCAACGACCTTCTTCATCTCATCCCAGAATCACATGCCTATGCAGACGACTGTACACTTACATTCACTTATCCAAGAGAAGAAATGCCAGCTGCTCTAAGCTACATCAATCACCAGCTGAGAGCTATATCAGCTTGGGGAAATAGATGGCAAGTAACATTTGCACCTGAGAAAACGCAAATGATGATCGTCTCTAGGCACCATGACGGTAATGCTGGTGCAGTAGTAAGGATGAATGGGAGGGTGTTGGCACCTGGAGAAGAAGTTGATATCCTTGAGGTGAAATTTGACTCCAAACTAACCATGAAGAACCATGTTGTAAATCTTGCAAACAAGGCAGCCAGGAAGCTTACAGCAGTTCGCCGTATCTCGCATCTGCTTGACAGTAGGGGTTACAAGATTCTGTACGAGGCACAAGTACTCTCACACCTTGAGTATGCTCCACTTTCTTGGTTTGTCTGCCCCCCCCCTCTCATCTGCGACTGCTTGACAGAGTAGAGAACAGAGAAAGACGTCTCATCTCTCGCCTGGACCCATCCTAGATAGATCTGTCATTTCAGCAGAGCCTTCAACATAGGAGGGATGTGGGTGGCCTTACTGTTATGTACAAGGCCAATATTGTCAAAGTACCACATTTGGATCCACTTCGAGGACAGCGTGAAACAAGCTTTTATGCCACAAGACGGGCAGAAAGCAGCAACTTCACTCTGGCTGTACCCTTCTCCAGAACATCACTCCATCTGAGATCATATATACCCAGGATGACTCGAGTATGGAACACATTCGTACAGCATAATGATGTCAACGAGATAAAGTCAGTTGAACACATGAAAATGCTGGCCCACAGATGGCTCCAACTTCATCCTGTTCCCTACTTGTATGTCTCATAACAATAAAAATGCTTTCAAATGAGCTGATGTAGGTAACAGCTCTTAGCTTGCCAATAAAGTTAGGAATCCTTAACCTGTAAATAGCTTGTCAGTAAAGCTAGGGATCCTTAACCTTGTCAAACCCTGTGTAAAAATAAAGGGAGAAAGAGAGAGAGAGAGAGAGAGAGAGAGAGAGAGAGAGAGAGAGAGAGAGAGAGAGAGAGAGAGAGAGAGAGAGAGAGAGAGAGAGAGAGAGAGAGAGACTAATCTGTTTACAAACTGCTGGACCTTTTTGTCACACAATTGTTGGACCAGGTGGGAACTCCACACCAGGAGCTACGCCCGTACTGACTGGACCGACATATGTTGTGTATAAAGTAATGAAAGATTGTTTTTTTCCCCTCCTTCAATTTTCTAAATACTGTTCCGAAGTTTGGTAGTCTTCCCCGTGTCACTGACGTTAACCAGCGGTAATAATGATAGAATTACCCACAAAATATTAAGTAAATGGACACAGATGCAACCAATGTGGCATTTTATTATGGCAAGGTTTTCACTCTCCAGGAGCTTCGTCAAGCCGTTGCGATGACGAAGCTTCCGGAGAGCGAAACGTTGCCATGATTAAATGTCACATTAGTCGCATCTGTGACCATTTACCTGACATTCACCAGGTTGTAGAGATGTGCTTGGTGATACATAGATGCTCCAGACCTGGGGCATCTATATATCACCAAGCACATCCTGTCTCTCTCTCTCTCTCTCTCTCTTCAAAAACTGTACCGCGTGTCCGGTCTTCCCTTATCTTCGTCATTCCACATGATCTTGCTTTTGTTTCGATTAAATGTACATTTAACAGCAAATAAGAAGTAAAAAAGGCTGCAAAAAATGGCAACTGGATGCAAGAAAATAGAGGCATCGTTCAAATGGCGGGAGTTGACATGTACACTTATACACTTATCCAGGTGATTTATTTTAGTTAATAAAATAAGAACGGAAATCTCAGCGTATATACATTGAGAGACAAAAACATTATCTTTCAATATTTCTTTCTATATTTACACCGTGGTATGAAAATCTCTCACTGTATACACATATCGGGATAAAAACTGTAAATATATACATTGGGATATAAACATCTCTTGATGTATATACAATGAGAGATAATAATATTTCGGTCTATATATTCTGATGGATAAACACCTTTCAGGGTATATTCACTGAGAGATAGATATGTCTGTGTATATTCATAGATATAACATCTCTATGTATATATCCTGCGTATATTCACCGAGAGATGTCGGTGTATATACATCTCTCAGCGCAAATACCTTTTTTTAATTCCCCTCTCCTTCCCCCCCCCCCCTGCATCTCCCATTTCACCTAACATCCATTACTTCTCATGCCTACTAACCTCACCGCTGTTTAGTCCCAGCTTTCATTTTCCTCATCACACTTCTCCCCATCCTCCCCCTCTCACCTATGCTTTTATCTTTGTCCTCACACTCTTTCCTTCGTTTTGTTTTTCCCTCAATATCCCTTCATTTCCTCTTCTTGCACCTCCGTTACTCTCCTTCTTTTCTTCTTCCATTCTTCCATCACTCTTCCTTCCACCCAGCCTCTCCTACTCGTCCTAGAGATTACCTCGTTAAAGTTCAAGTGTCTATCAGTCTTTGACTTGTGTTTGCTATTCCAATTGTGTTCCGAAGGACTGTTGAGGATGCTTAGTTGATACTTAGATTCTCTGCTAACTTGGCTTTGTCGAGTCATGCCAAGAGATGGAAGATTATGAATATAGTTATGTAATATGCAGTATTTACGTCTATATGTATATAACAAAAAAAAAATCACCAGTCTCGAGAAAATTCAATGTGAAAACATGCTTCAGAAATGGGAAAATGCGGCCAATCATTTTCCTCTTTCTGAATGTTCGGCGAAAGCTGTCAGGTTTACAGTTGGTGGCCCCTGCTAGCAATACTTGTCCAGTATGTGGCAGATTTGAGATCTCCTTAGTGAAACTGCTGCTGCTGATTCGTCTGTAGTAGCCGAGTATTTTTGTTAGTGGGTTTGTATTTGAGAAGAACTTGCCTATTATGGGCCAGTAAGTTTGCTGCAGTGCCTTTCTTATGTTATGATCTTGTGAGAGCTACCGGTTCGAGACTCTGCTCGACCGATTCACGTTTCTACATACATAATGACACGAGGAGAGTCATGGAATCCTAGACTAATGTTTCCCGACAGACAATTGATCAAGTCTCTGCAAGCACCAGTATATGGCACTTCGCCAGACACCCGTGTACAGACTAGTGCATTTTCCGGCACATGTATGCTTTTATTTCCCTACGAGTTAACGTTTCTGAAAAATTCCATGAAAGCCATTTGGAATATATACATGTTGTATTCGACGACCATTTTGATATTGGCCCGTGTTACAGAAAACAATTTCAGTCTTTTTCATTTAATTTTCGACGCATACTTTGTATAATAGAAAAAGATTTTAGGAGGCAGGTCTTAAATTATTATTACAAATTATTATCCGGAATTAGTCATTTATAAATATATTTACGGGACGAGCCTGAGTGAAATTAACAGCAGCATTTATGATGCCAGAGCCAGCGTAAGTGTTGTTTATATTTGAGTAAATCTGCTTTACTAAGTATCCACGAAAGAGTAACTTAAGTTGTTACTTGAAAATTTTTTCTTCCTAGAAAGTTTTCGTTCATAACTTAGGAACGCCTCATCCGATTGGCTTCAAATTTTCAATGCTGGTGGTTTTTAGCTATTGAAGATAAGATAGGATTTCGTTCGGATTTTTAACCCCGGAGGATTAGCCACCCAGGATAACCCAAGAAAGTCAGTGCGTCATCGTGGACTTATTGCCATTGTGGTCCTCAATCTTGTCCCCCAGGATGCGACCCACACCAGTCGACTAACACCCAGGTACCTATTTGCTGCTAGGTGAACAGGACAACAGGTGTAAGGAAACGTGTCGAAATGTTTCCACCCGCCGGGAATCGAACCCGGGCCCTCCGTGTGTGAAGCGGGAGCTTTAGCCACCAGGCCACCGGACCTGAATGTTACAGTTGCCAGCTGGTTAATTCTGCATCAACTGTTAGCACCTGGGGAAATGAAAGGTAATCCGTCGCGATTTAAGGAAGAGGAAGACAAGTCCAATTACTTCGATCAAGAACCCTTCACCAACATTAAGGAACCTCTCTTGACGTGTTAGATAAGTTGAGGAAGTCTCTTCTGATGGGCTTCAAACTTTTAAGACAGGTGTATCCTACTAAGAAGGAGGTTGTGATTATTATGTTCCTGGAGTGTGAGGGGTCCCAATAACTTCAGTATTCTGAATGGCTTCCATCTTCAGTAGCTGAAGAACCTTATGGACAGGATGGTACCCAATAAGATTGTTATGCAGACACAAATTTGCCGCTTTCCCAACATAGTTAATAAACTAGTAATAAGAAGACTGCAAACAAATCACAGAACAAAACGAGAGATGCCAAGCCCATGATGATCCTTTTCAAATCACTTGTTCTCTCTAGGCTGGAATACTGCTGTACATTAACATCTCCATTCAAAGCAGGTGAAATCGCAGATCTAGAGAGTGTACAGAGATCCTTTACTGCACGTATAAGTTCTGTCAAGCACCTTAACTACTGGGAACGCTTGGAAGCACTTGACTTGTACTCGTTGGAACGCAGGAGGGAGAGATATATCATAACCTACACTTGGAAAATCTTGGAAGGAATGGTCCCAAATCTGCACACAGAAATCACTCCCTACGAAAGTAAAAGACTGGGCAGGCGATGCAAAATGCCCCCAATAAAAAGTAGGGGCGCCATTGGTACACTAAGGGAAAACACCATAAGTGTCCGGGGCCCAAAACTGTTTAACAGCCTCCCATCAAGCATTAGGGGAATTGCCAATAAACCCCTGGCTGCCTTCAAGAGAGAGCTGGACAGATACCTAAAGTCAGTGCCGGATCAGCCGGGCTGTGGCTCGTACGTTGGACTGCGTGCGGCCAGCAGTAACAGCCTAGTTGATCAGGCCCAGATCCATCGGGAGGCCTGGTCATGGACCGGGCCGCGGGGGTGTTGATCCCCGGAATAACCTCCAGGTAACCTCCAGGAACAAAGTGAAGCTGGAACCCATGACTGGCGAGTACTAAAACTTAGAGATCAGTGTCCGAGCAAACTGAACTGTGAGTTGCAGGACTCACCTGTCATGGCTCCCAGCCTAACCTGTTCTGTGAACTGAATAATTAATAAACTAGAAATCGTTGGATTTCGCAGTCAGAGACTGCCTCTTCTGATCCGACTGAAACTTAAAGTCGTGGTGGGCTGTGGTCAGAGAAAGGTTCGCATTGATTATGAGCTGTGCAAGTTTTAATATGACGGTATTTTATGGCTGGTTCCTTAATAACATCTGAAGCCTATCGGCTACACTAGGGTCATCAAGGAAGCACGTAACTTTTCACACACACACACACACACACACACACACACACACACACACACACACACACACACACACACACACACACACACACACACACACACACACACACACACACACACACACACACACAGATCCATACTAGCTTTAAGCAGAGGTATGATAAAGCTCACGGCTCAGGGAGAGTGACCTAGTAGCGATCAGTGAAGAGGCGGGGCCAGGAGCTCGGACTCGACCCCTGCAACCTCAACTAGGTGAGTACAACTAGGTGAGTACACACACACACACACACACGCACACACACACACACACACACACACACACACACACACGCACACACACACACACACACACACACAGAGCTGAGTCTCGACCCCTGCAGACACAATTAGGTGAGTACAATTAGGTGAGGGTAGAAATCTTTAGATCAAGTACTTTCACACTTATCAGTGCGTCATCAGACGCTGTGCAATATTGCAAAGGCAACAACAGGAGAAGTAGAAGTAGAAGTTTTCAGAAAGTGGTAATGTGGAGGCACCAGCCAGTCTCTGGCCGATGTGTTAGTAATATATATATATATATATATATATATATATATATATATATATATATATATATATATATATATATATATATAATATATATATATATATATATATATATATATATATATATATATATATATATATAAATATATATATATATATATATATATATATATATATATATATATATATATATATATATATATATATATATATATATATATATATATATATATATATATATATATATATATATATACATATATATATATATATATATATATATATATATATATATATATATATATATATATATATATATATATATATATATATATATATATATATATATATATGCAATAAGATCACAGTAAACAGGTGATTTCAGAATATGCAAAACAACCACTGTGAAAGAATAGAGAAATTCCAAGTGCTTTCGTGACTACTCACATTATCAAGGAAAAATAAAAGTAATGCATCAAAGGCATATAAAGGGTCTAGACCACACCTCACTATCACATCCCACAACAAAGCAACACCTGAAGCGCGAATCATATGAAAGAGAACACTGCAGCAGGCCTGCTGACCCAACTAGACAGGTCCTTCATACAACCCACGAACAAATTATTCTACCCACGAATTAAGAATTTTAAAATTTATTATTTGTCCAATGTATTATTAATTCTTCCCAAATTCTATTAATTATAAATGGATCTAATTTATATAAACCAAAGGAAATATTCATATTATTGTCAAAACTGCTTTTTATGAAACAAGATTCAATTATATTCCTGTCGACCATGGACTTGCTTGATACAACTTTCTCAACTTTTTGAAAATCAATTGGATGGTTAAAATCTCTCACATGAATAAATAGAGCATTATAATCTTGTCCAGTTCTAATGCTATATTTATGTTGTTTTAATCTTAGTTCGAGACTTTTACCAGTTTGACAGTAATAAACTTTATCGCAAATTTTACAAGGAATCTTATAGACACATCCATCAGCATTTTGGGGAGAATTCTTTATCAAAAGTTTTTTTTTTACTGTATCAAGATTTTTAAATACAACTTTGATATTAAAAGTCATAGGAAGAGAAGGCATATCAACCAAGTTTTCATGGTAAGGGAGAACCAACATATTTTTAGTTGAATAAGGTTGGTTGTCCCTTTTTGGATTGTAAAAAGTATTTCTAGCAATTTTAAAAGATTTATCAATTACGTTTCTTGGGTATTTCAAATCTTTAGCTATTTCATAAATTTTGGATATTTCCTCATGTATGAACTCTGGACTACAAATACGTAAAGCTCTCAAAAACATTGATGAGAAAACAGACAGTTTAACTCTACTTTGATGTGAAGAATAATAGTGTACATAGGAACAGTTATTTGTAGGTTTTCTGTAAATTTTAAATTTGAATTCATTATTACTCTTAATAATTAAAAAATCTAGAAAAGGCAATGAGTTATTTTCTTCAAACTCAACAGTAAAGTTTATAGAATGGGCTAAGCTATTTAATTTCCCCAGGAAATGGTGTATATCTACATTCTTGGGCATAAGACACAAAATATCATCAACATATCTGAACAATTAAGCTCTATTAGGGAGGACTGTGTTAAGCAGCCTTGTTTCAAAAAAATCCATGTATAGGTTACTAAGAACACAGGTGAAAGAGGATTTCCTATTGCCATACCAAACATCTGAGTGTAAAACTTATCATTAAACTTATTAAACCATTGCCAGTTCCTACTATCATTAAACTTATTAAACTTTGCATTGTTGATGCAAAATTTGTATTTAATGATAAGTTTTAAACTCAGAAATTTGGTATGGCAATGGGAAATCCTCTTTCACCTGTTCTTAGTAACCTATACATTTTCTTCTTTTACATACCCTATCAAACTCATTAACCAACCACTGCAACTTCTCTTCAATGTCTCCCAAAAGCACAGTGTCATCAGCAAAGAGCAACTGCGACAGCTCCCACTTTGTGTTAGATTTTATATCTTTAAATAGACTTACTCCTCTATAATTTTTGCGTTCTCTTTTGTCCCCTTTGCCTTTATACACAGGAACTATGCATGCTCTCTGCCAATTCCTAGGTACCTTACCCTCTTCCATACATTTAGTAAATAAAAACATCAACCACTCCAAAAATATATACCCACCTGCTTTTAACATTTCTATCTTTATCCCATCAATCCCAGCTGCCTTACCCCCCTTTCATTCTACCCACTGCCTCACGAACTTCCCCCACACTCACAACTGGCACTTCCTCACTCCTACAAGATGTTATTCCTCCTTTCCCTGTACAGGAAATCAAAGCTTCGTTATCTTCATCAACATTCAACAATTCCTAAAAATATTACCTCCATCTTCCCGATACCTCTATCTCTCCATTTAATAACTCTCCTCTCTTATTTTTAACAATCAAGTCCATTTGTTCTCTAGGCTTCCTCAGCTTATTAACCTCACTCCAAAACTTTTTCTTATTTTCATCAAAATTTATTGATAACATCTCAACCACTCTCTCATTTGCTCTCTTATTACATTGGTTCACCACTCTCTTAGCCTCTCTTTTTCTCTCCATATACTCCTCCCTTCTCCCGCCTCTACACTCACACACACACACACATATATATATATATATATATATATTTATATATATATATATATATATATATATATATTTATATATAAATATATATATATATATATATATATATATATATATATATATATATATATATATATGTCGTGCCGAATATGCAAAACTGGTCAATTAGCAAGAACTCATTTAAAATTAAGTCCTTTCTGAGATTTTCTCTTATACGTTTAAAGATATACTTTTTTCATTAATGTTAATGTAAAAAATTTTTATTTTGCACCATAAGAATCTTAGAAAACTTACCTAACCTTATTTTAACACGAACAATTTATTTTAGCCTAACCCAACTAAATATATTTTAAATACGTTTACGATAATTTAGTACTAAACAAACACAATCAAATATATATTTTTCGTTAGGTTCAGAATGATTTTGGCGAAATTATTGCATACACAAATTTTCACTTGTCCTATATGGCAAGATGAGCGTTGCTATTTAAGCCAAGATCGCAAGTTCTGCCTATTCGGCACGACATATATATATATATATATATATATATATATATATATATATATATATATATATATATATATATATATATATATATATATATATATATATATATATTTATATATATATGTATATGTGTGTGTGTGTGTGTGTGTGTGTGTGTGTGTGTGTGTGTGTACTCACCTAGTTGACTTTGTAGGGGTCGAGTCCAAGCTCCTGGCCCCGCCTCTTCACTGGTCGCCACTAGGTCACTCTACCTGAACCATGAGCTTTATCGTACCTCTGCTTAAAGCTATGTATGGATCCTGCCTCCACTACATCTCTTCCCAAACTATTCCACTTCCTGACTACTCTGTGGCTGAAGAAACACTTCCTAACATCCCTGTGATTCATCTGTGTCTTCAGCTTCCAACTGTGTCCTCTTGTTGCTGTGTCCAGTCTCTGGAACATCCTGTCTTTGTCCACCTTGTCAATTCCTCTCAGTATTTTGTAAGTCGTTATCATGTCCCCCCTATCTCTCCTGTTCTCCAGTGTCGTCAGGTTGATTTCCCTTAACCTCTCCTCGTAGGACATACCTCTTAGCTCTGGGACTAGTCTTGTGGCAAACCTTTGTACTTTCTCTAGTTTCTTACATGCTTGGCTAGGTATGGATTCCAAACTGGTGCCGCATACTCCAATATGGGCCTAACGTACACGGTGTACAGGGTCCTGAACGATTCCTTATTAAGATGTCGGAATGCTGTTCTGAGGTTTGCCAGGCGCCCATATGCTGCAGCAGTTATTTGGATGATGTGCGCTTCAGGAGATGTGCCTGGTGTTATACTCACCCCAAGATCTTTTTCCTTGAGTGAGGTTTGTAGTCTCTGGCCCCCTAGACTGTACTCCGTCGGCGGTCTTCTTTGCCCTTCCCCAATTTTCATGACTTTGCACTTGGTGGGATTGAACTCCAGGAGCCATTTGCTGGACCAGGTCTGCAGCCTGTCCAGATCCCTTTGTAGTTGTGTGTGTGTGTGTGTGTGTGTGTGTGTGTGTGTGTGTGTGTGTGTGTGTGTGTGTGTGTGTGTGTGTGTGTGTGTATTCACCTAGTTGAGGTTGCAGGGGTCGAGTCCAAGCTCCTGGCCTGGT
Source organism: Cherax quadricarinatus (assembly GCF_038502225.1). Classification (NCBI taxonomy): domain Eukaryota; kingdom Metazoa; phylum Arthropoda; class Malacostraca; order Decapoda; family Parastacidae; genus Cherax; species Cherax quadricarinatus. The sequence continues at coordinate 21,456,840 of NC_091301.1, read as the reverse complement.
GTGTGTGTGTGTGTGTGTGCTTCCACATTCTCAGCGCTCAGTTGCTGAGGAACCTGTCACCAAGATGCTGGAGAACAAGGTTGTCACTCCAAGCAATTCGCCATGAAATGCATGACTGATCTTCGTATCCAAGAAAGGCTGGATGTGAAGCCGCAGCACTGAACTTTCACTGACTCAGTGAGTCTCAGATCGTTTCCCACTGCCTATTCTGAGTGACTTGTCACTGAACACTGTGCATAACAAATTTTTCTCGACGCTCGACTTGTTACAGGGTGTTTTGGCACGTCTCTTTGCATGAAGACAGCCATGAGTTAACAGCCTTCTCCACCCCTACAGGTCATTATCACTTCCTCAGAATGGTATTTCGGTTAAGTCCAGCCATATCACATTTTTGAGATTCATAAACATCTTTTGGAGTGTCACTGGCCTCTCCTGGTGCACTTAGACGATGCCATCGTCATGTCTTACGATGTCAAGAAGCATCTCGAGAGATTAGACGTGGTACTGGAGGTTCTAACTGATGGTAACCTTAAGATCACGCTCTCCAAGTGTCAATGTCTGAAGTTGAAGATAAAGTTTCTTGGTTTTGTATTCACTCCAAGAGGGGCTACAACTGGCGAAAGTAGCTATCATCAGCCATTTTCCCAAGCCACAAACTGCTAAAATTGTAACACTCTATATTGATTAAGCAAGAGTTTATAGATCTTTTATCAGAAAAATTTCACATATTGCAGCTCCTTGACAGAGATGCTTAGGAACGATACTCCGTTCATGAATATGCTTCTGAAACACTTCTGCTCCTGTTCTCAAATTCCCCAATTTTGAGAAACATTTTTACCTGATAACTGATGCCAGTGCAACTGCCATAGGTGCCATCCAAATGCAAAAGACTGATGGGAATTACAATACTGTTACATATGTCAGTTGAGTATTACGGCACTCAATAAACAGGAAACATTAATCATAACATGGGCTCTAAAACATTTTTCCCTGGCATCAAATACCAGTGTCCAGTCAATATCTTGACAGTTCACGCACGTCTAATCCCTATGTTACTGAATAAACAGCACCACCATTCCGTTATCCCCTCATCTGGGCATATCGTTGGTTATACCACATAGAGAGTGTCAAAGAAATCAAATTCCTCAGTTTTTGCACAGAGATGTGTACATAGACAATATGTCCTTCCTTTAGACCTCCAGGATTTCACCCGAGAACAATTTTAGCCCACTGGGCATAGCAGTACCCAGGGGGCTAGGGTGCAGGTGCATAATGCAGTAGGCATACTTGATTCTAACGCTTGCTGCCTGTGGGCTTACGGTTACTCACACCAACAAGAGGAGTGCCAATACTCACACTACTGGCAAGACTGCAACCCTTGCCCAGGATTCTATCCCCCAGGATTCTACCCTCCAGGATGCAACCCCCCAGGATGCTACCCTTCAGGATGCAATTCCCCCCGGATGCTACCCTCCAGAATGCTACCCTTCGTGATGCATCCCCCAAGGATGCTACCCTCCAAGAGATGTAACCCTCCAGGATGCAACCCCCCCAGGTTGCTACCTTTCAGGATGCTACCCTTCAGGATGCAACCTCCAGGATGCTACCTTTCAGGATGCTACCCTCCAGGATGCTACCCTCCAGGAGATGTAACCCTCCAGGATGCAACCCCCCAGGTTGCTACCCTTCAGGATGCTACCCTTCAGGATGCCACCCTCCAAGATGTAAACCCCAAGATGATACCCTCCAGGATGCAACTCACCGGAAGATGCTTCCCTTCAGGATTCCACCCTCCAGAATACCACCCTCCATGATGCCTTCCCCAGGATGCATCCCTTCAGGATGCCCAGACAGGACACTGGGAGTGAAAGAGAGGGAGTGAAGGGTGGGGATGGACCAGAGGGAGGGGATGGTGGGGAGGGACCTGAGGAAGCAGTGGGCATGGAACAGAGGTAGATGGTGGTGGGGACGACATTAACAAAAACAACAACAATAGCAACAATAACAACAACAACAGCAACGACAAGAAGACGAGCATAATCTCCAAGGAGTAGCACTCACTTTTCCTTGATGACTTGGCGAGACTCACAAGTCTTGCTCAAGGAGGTTCCACATCCCCCACACCCCCCTTCTCTCTCTCTCTCTCTCTCTCTCTCTCTCTCTCTCTCTCTCTCTCTCTCTCTATTTCTCACTCTCTTTCTCTCTCTCTCACTCTCCCTCTTTTCTCCCCTACCGTCGTCCCTACTGAGTTATTTTTCTGTCTTCTCCCCTATCTACCCTTTCATCTCTCACTATCTCTCTTCCTCCTTCCCTGAAGTGTGGCTTCATCTTGGGGTTTCCCCGGAGGGTGTCACGAGTGTGGCCAACAGAATCAATTGGGCAGTCTCCACTTGACTCTCTCTCCCTTCCCTCTCCCCCACCCTTCTCAGTTCTCCATCCTCTTTCCCTATCCCTCTCCTTTCCCCACCCCTCCCTTTTCCCCCACCCTTTTTCAAAACAAATTTGAAAAAATAAACATCAGGAGCCGCTACCTGGCACCGCTCCGTTCATCTCTCCCATTGGCTGCTTCTCTCCCCGCTGAGTGACGTCACTCATACTGCCGTCCAATCAGATGTCTCTATCCCACTGCCGAGGATGTGACGTCACACTGCTTCTAGCCAATAACATGGCGAGTCATTCATTAACCTGACCAATTAGAGAAGAGATGGTCATGGCCTTCCCCAATAGCAGATGTTCTCAGAAGACGGCAGAATATTTGAGAAAGAAAGGGAGAAGTAATCTGAAATTTTGCGCTATGTAATCCTGAGTTTTTCAGAATTTTGTGGCAATTCAACGTAGCTTTTAAAAAGACTGCTGGTTTTGTGTTTATATATATATATATATATATATATATATATATATATATATATATATATATATATATATATATATATATATATATATATATAATCTTTATTTCTACAAGTACACGATACAACTTATACAGACCATAGCTGACATCAGTGCCAGTCGACTAACACCCACGTACCTATTTACTGCTAGGTGAACATATATACATATATATATATATATATATATATATATATATATATATATATATATATATATATATATATATATATATATATATATATATATATAATTATTATTTTTATTTTTTATTATCACACTGGCCGATTCCCACCAAGGCAGGGTGGACCGAAAAAGAAAAACTTTCACCATCATTCACTCCATCACTGTCTTGCCAGAAGGGTGCTTTACACTACAGTTTTTAAACTGCAACATTAACACCCCTCCTTCAGAGTGCAGGCACTGTACTTCCCATCTCCAGGACTCAAGTCCGGCCTGCCGGTTTCCCTGAACCCCTTCATAAATGTTACTTTGCTCACACTCCAACAGCACGTCAAGTATTAAAAACCATTTGTCTCCATTCACTCCTATATATATATATATATATATATATATATATATATATATATATATATATATATAATATATATATATATATATATATATATATATATATATATATATATATATATATATATATATATATATATATATATATATATATATATATAGGGAGGTATCACCTCTAGCACTGTTATAGGGACCCTCATCCTCAGAGAAAAGAATAAACTTGCTTCAGGGAAAACTCAAGGTTCTCCCTGAAGCTGTTTGAGAATTTTCTCCTACCACCCCCTATATTTTATGTATATTTTATTTAAAGACAAAATACATTGACAAAACATTCACAAAAATACGATAAAAAGTAAAACAACATAGGTAACTCAGAGCTACATCTCGAATACTTCGTCCAGCTCCCCGGCGGTGGGCCGCGTGCCCAGAATGCTGCAGGCATTTCCTCTCTGGATTGCAACACTGAGTCTCTGAAAGAGAAAGCTGGTCGCCCTGTGGTCCTTGGTTTCTATGATGAGCTTTTCACCCAGCTCTATTAGGAACTTTATAGCACACTTGCCCCATGCTCCAAGGGTCTCCGACCCTATTGGGATGAAGTTATAGCAAGGGGGAAGGTCTTCATATTTGCGGATCTTCTGGGTCTCCATGTGGCTGGCAGCTCCATCCCCTTCCACTACAGAGTATGGCAAGTAGGTGTCTGCCAATGTGGCGGCACATGTGTAGTCCCAGGCAATCTGCTTACCATCCTTCCAAGGTAGCATAGTGGCTCCATCAGGACGCTTTTGACTTCCGTCAGACCTCTGTACTTGGGGTTCCCGTGTGTGTATGTTAAACATTTCATAAATGTGCGAAATTATTTACGTACATTATTCTCAGTCAACAGCAGGATTCGAACACGCTCACTCTGCTTTAAAGCACACAATGCTTTATCCACACAACCAGACTGACGATGTAAGTTGGTAGGTTAGGTTGAGAGCCTGTCAACTGCGCTATGGTCCTTAACGTTGCATTCAACACCACTTTAAGCATTAAAGTATATAGTAAAGAAGGTGAAAAAGAAACAAAGAAGAAGAAGGAGGAGAAGATATTCAAATTATTAATCCTGTGAGTTAGTAACCATAGATAAGCCAATAAAGCCAATCATCGTGGCTTATTTCCATCGTGGCTTATTTCCATCGTGGCTTATTTCCATCGTGGCTTATTTCCATCGTGGCTTATTTCCATCGTGGCTTATTTCCACCGTGGCTTATTTCCATCGTGGCTTATTTCCATCGTGGCTTATTTCCATCGTGGCTTATTTCCATCATGGCTTATTTCCATCGTGGCTTATTTCCATCATGGCTTATTTCCATCGTGGCTTATTTCCATCGTGGCTCTTTTTAAGGTCCTCCCACAGGACCCGATCCACAACAACTAACTCCCAGGTATCTATTTACAGCTGGACAACAGGGGCAGTAGGTGTTAGGAGACATGACCTCACGTCTGGCCTTGTACTGGGACGCGACCTCCACCCCACTTCATCTCTGTTCTGAACATATACATTCAAATATAAACACCTCTTCGTGTTTATCTTGGAATGCAAAGCAACAGAAATTTCTCTACATAGGAAAAAGTTCTGATGAGACATAACTAAAATGATAATAATCATGGAAGAGCGCTAAACCCATAGGATTATACAGCGCATGTGGGGGATGTGGATGGAAGGTATTCAAGCTCAATTCAGGGAACCGGAGCACAGATCCAATTCCCTAGATCAAGAGCCCCTCACCAACATCCAGGAACCTCCCTTAAGGGGACATAATTTAAAGATGCCTAAATTTGTGACATGATCGTGCATTATCATTTACAATATTTCAATTATAAAAATGCAGAGAATGAGCCCACTTGTGCAATATTTGAGGATATTTACTGAGGAAGCGCTTCACCAGCCAGTGGATTCTTCAGTCCAGTACAGAGAAAAACTGTGGAAGATGAGGTGTAGTTTGAGGTAATCAGTTTCTTCTCACAAGACTGATGGGCCGAACACATCGACTTCAGGCTGAGGGACTGATTATCTCAAACTCCACCTCATTTTTCTCCGTTATTCTTTGTATTGGACTGAAGAAGCTACTGGCTGGCGAAACGTTTCCTCATTAAAGATTCCCAAACGTTGCACATCACATTAACTTACATACTCACTCAGAACAAATACATATTTCGTATGAAGATGCATTCTCAAAATAAAACTACGTGTTGACTGAGTACATGCTCATAATTAACATACAAAGTGAAAGTATAAATCCTCAGAATAAATATACAAAGTGTATGTATAAATAATCAAAGCATACACGGTACATATAGGCATGCTCAAGGTACAAATGCATGGTGAATGTATACATGCTCCGAGTATACATGACAAACATTCTATTATCGTGCAGTATAGACTCGTTGTCCAGTTTTCATTTCCAATTCGTGGATAAGCTGAAGCTCCATTGAATACGTTCATCAATACTCTTTCATATCAAGAGATTATGCACCAATACACAAGTTTTATATTCTCATTTATTGCTCGAAAATGACTTCCTATGGAACTTAAATTTAACGAAATGTCACCAAAATAATTTTTTTCTGAATGTATATTAAATAGAATTATGCTCAGATATATATATATATATATATATATATATATATATATATATATATATATATATATATATATATATATATATATATATATATATATACCAACACTGCGCTAGCCAAGGATTCGAAACCATGTTGTACTGGACTGCCTCATGGTAAGCGAGAACCACATGACGCTTTAAACCACAGGATCACCCAACCCAACAAGAATGGTGCAGCCAGCACACAGCTAGCTCTTGGGCCACCATCCGAGGGCATACGGAGGTGTGGGAGCTTCTAAGCTAATTTTATTCTCATCCCTGTTTGGTGTACTAGCCTCACCAGCAGCATTTATATATTATTGTAACCACGAACGAGTGGTATTGATCAACGTATAAAAGAAAATTTTAGAAAGGACTTAATTTTAAATAAGTTCTTGCTAATTGACCAGTTTTACCGATTAGGCACGACATATATATATATATATATATATATATATATATATATATATATATATATATATATATATATATATATATATATATATATATATATATATATGCAAGGAATTCGCAAGAGCAGGCGAAATATACACAAACACTGATCTCTGGCCAAAGGAGACTCGAACCTACGAACCTTGGAACAAGGTACGCAGTGCTTTACCATCCTCACCACACTTGACCAATACCTTGGCGCCCAGCTCACGCTAGACGTTGATCCAAGGCAGCCAGCTTTCAGGTGGGAGGCTTACAGCTTTTCATCTCATCCCCTGCATGCATCGACCAACTAGAGATTTCAACGAATTCCTTGAATTGTTAAAATCTCTAGTTGGTGGATGCATGCAGGGGATGAGATGAAAAGCTGTAACCCTCCCTCCTGAAAGCTGGCTGCCTTGGATCAATGTATAGCGTGAGATGGGTGCCAAGGTATTGGTCAAGTGTGGTGAGGATGGTAAAGCACACACACACACACACACACACACACACACACACACACACACACATATATATATATATATATATATATATATATATATATATATATATATATATATATATATATATATATATATATATATATATATATATGATCGCCTGTCTACCATTGTTTGCAATATATAATTATATTTTATAAACTTTCTCCAAAAATTCTTTTACATAATGAGAGGTAATTTTTTCATTGACAGTTATATAAAGATTTTTACTGGAGCAAAACTAACTTAGAAACCTTCACTTTAACACAGTTTTTTAGGCAAATTATAAGTATCATAGGTCATTTTAGATTTATCTAACATTTCTTAAAGTCAAGGCTATATATTATTTTTGTTTTCTTCAGAATAGATTTCTTAGATTTAAAGCAAAAAAATCTTTCTTCTTAGTCGGCAGAGAAGGACTTTGCTCTTTAGACCAGACTCGACTATTGGGCTTAATCGGGACGACATATATATATATATATATATATATATATATATATATATATATATATATATATATATATATATGTATGTGTGTGTGTGTGTGTGTGTGTGTGTGTGTGTGTGTGTGTGTGTGTGTGTGTGTGTGTGTGTGTGTGTGTGTGTGTGTGTGTGTGTGTGTGTGTGTGTGTGTGTGTGTGTGTGTAAAACTTGCGATTTTGACTTAAATAGCAACTCTCTTCTTGCCGAATAAGGCAAGCGAAAATTTGCGTGTGCAATAATTTCGCAAAAATCATTTTGAACCTAATTAAAAAAATATATTTCATTGTGTTTGTTTATTATTAGATTATTGTAAACTTATCTAAAATATATTTAGCTGGATTAGGCTAAATTAAATTGTGCTTGTTATTATAAGGTTAGGTAAGTTTCCTAAGATTCTTCTGGTACAAAATTAGTAATTTTTACATTAACATATATGAAAAAATATATATATCTTTAAACGTATAAGAGAAAATTTTAGTAAGGACTTACTTTTAAATGAGTTCTTGGTAATTGAACAATTTTATCTCTTCGGAAGGCACACACACACACACACACACACATATATGTGTGTAAGTGTGTGTGTATGCATGTGTGGGTGTGTATGTATGTGTGCATGTGTACTCACCTATATGTGGTTGCAGGGGACGAGTTATAGCCCCTGGTCCCGCCTCTTCACTGGTCGATACTAAGTCGCTCTCTCCCTGCTCCATGAGCTTTATCATACCTCTTCTAAATGCTATGTATGGAATTTGCTTCCACTACTTCACTCTCCAGATTATTCCACTTCCTGATAACTCTGTGACTGAAGAAATAGTCCAATTCCTATCAGTATTTTATAAGTTGTTATCATATCCCCCCCACTCTCTCTCCTCTCCTCCAGTGTCGTCAGGTCGACTTCCCTTAACCTTTCCTCGTAGGAGATGTCCCTTAGCTCCGGGACTGGTCTTGTTCCAAATCTTTGCACTTTATCTATCTGTGTCTGTGTGTGTGTGTCTGTGTGTGTGTGTCTGTGTGTGTGTGTCTGTGTGTGTGTCTGTATGTGTGTGTGTCTGTTTGTGTGTGTGTGTGTGTGTGTGTGTGTGTGTGTGTGTGTGTGTGTGTGTGTGTGTATGTGTGTGTGTGTGTGTGTGTGTCTGTGTGTACTCACCTATTTGTGGTTGCAGGGGTCGAGTCCTAGCTCCTGGCCCCGCCTCTTCACTGGTTGCTACTGGGCCCTCTCTCTCCCCGCTCCATGAGCTTTATCAAACCTCGTCTTTAAACTGTGTATGGTTCCTGCCTCCACTACGTCATTTTCTAGGCTATTCCACTGCCTTACAACTCTATGACTGAAGAAATACTTCCTACTATCTCTCTGACTCATTTGTGTCTTCAACTTCCAATTGTGGCCTCTTGTTTCTGTGTCCCCTCCCTGGAACATCCTGTCTTTGTCCACCTTGTCTATTCCACGCAGTATTTTATATGTCGTTATCATGTCTCCCCTGACCCTCCTGTCCTCCAGTGTCGTCAGGCCGATTTCCCTTAATCTTTCTTCATAGGACATTCCCCTTAGCTCTGGAACTAACCTTGTCGCAAACCTTCGTACTTTCTCTAGTTTCTTGACATGCTTTATCAAGTGCGGGTTCCAAACAGGTGCTGCATACTCCAGTATGGGCCTGACATACACGGTGTACAGTGTCTTGAATGATTCCTTACTAAGGTATCGGAATGCTGTTCTCAGGTTTGCCAGGCGCCCATATGCTGCAGCAGTTATCTGATTGATGTGTGCTTCCAGAGACATGCTCGGTGTTATACTCACCCCAAGATCTTTCTCCTTGAGTGAGGTTTGCAGTCTTTGGCCACCTAGCCTATACTCTGTCTGTGGTCTTCTGTGCCCTTCCCCTATCTTCATGACTTTGCATTTGGCAGGATTAAATTCGAGAAGCCATTTGCTGGACCAGGTGTCCAGTCTGTCCAGGTCTCTTTGAAGTCCTGCCTGGTCTTCATCAGATTTGATTCTCCTCATTAACTTCACATCATCTGCAAACAGGGACACTTCTGAATCCAACCCTTCCGTCATGTCATTCACATATACCAAAAATAGCACTGGTCCTAGGACCGACCCCTGTGGGACCCCGCTCGTCACAGGTGCCCACTGTGATACATCATTACGTACCATGACTCGTTGTTGCCTCCCTGTCAGGTATTCTCTGATCCATTGCAGTGCCCTTCCTGTTATATGCGCCTGATGCTCTAGCTTCTGCACTAATCTCTTGTGAGGAACTGTGTCAAAGGCCTTCTTGCAGTCCAAGAAGATGCAATCAACCCACCCCTCTCTCTCTTGTCTTACTTCTGTTATTTTATCATAAAACTCCAGAAGGTTTGTGACACAGGATTTGCCTTCCGTGAATCCGTGCTGGTTGGCATTTATACTCCTGTTCCGTTCCAGGTGCTCCACCACTCTCCTCCTGACAATCTTCTCCATAATTTTGCATACTATACACGTCAATGACACAGGTCTATAGTTTAGTGCCTCTTTTCTGTCTCCTTTTTTAAAAATGGGAACTACATTTGCCGTCTTCCATACCTCAGGTAGTTGCCCAGTTTCCAGGGATGTGTTGAAGATTGTGGCAAGTGGCACGCACAACATATCTGCTCCCTCTCTAAGGACCCACGGGGAGATGTTGTCTGGTCCCATTGCCTTTGAGGTATCGATGTCCCTTAGCAGTTTCTTCACCTCCTCCTCATCTGTATATATGTCGTCCAACACTTGTTTGTGTATTCCTTGCTGGTGTCCCCATCTGGTCCGTCCCCTCAGAGTCCTTCCTGTCTCTACTGTAAATACTTCCTTAAATCTCGTGTTGAGCTCCTCACATACCTCTTGATCGTTTCTTGTGAGTTCTCCACCTTCTTTCCTCAGCCTTATCACCTGGTCCTTGACTGTTGTCTTCCTCCTAATGTGGCTATACAACAGTTTCAGGTCAGATTTGACTTTCGATGCTATGTCGTTTTCATACTGTCGCTGGGCCTCCCTCCTTATCTGTGCATACTCGTTTCTGGCTCTTCTACTAATCTCCTTGTTTTCCTGGGTCCTATGCCTCCTGTACCTTTTCCATTCTCTGTTGCACTTAGTTTTTGCCTCCCTACACCTTCGGGTAAACCAAGGACTCGTTTTGGTCTTCCTATTATTTCTGTTTCCCTTGGGAACAAAACTTTCCTCTGCCTCCTTGCACTTTGTTGCCACATATTCCATCATCTCGTTTACTGATTTTCCTACCATTTCTCTGTCCCACTGAACCTCCTGCAGGAAGTTTCTCATACCTGTGTAGTCCCCCCTTTTATAGTTTGGCCTGTTCCCTTCAGTTCCTGTTACCTTCTCCACTTGTAACTCTACTATATAGTCAAAACTCAGCACCACATGATCGCTAGCTCCAAGGGGCCTCTCGTAAGTGATGTCCTCAATGTCCGAACTGCTCAGGGTGAACACAAGATCCAGTCTTGCTGGCTCATCCTCCCCTCTCTCTCTGGTTGTGTCCCTGACATGTTGATGCATGAGGTTTTCAAGTACCACATCCATCATCTTGGCTCTCCATGTTTCGGGACCCCCATGTGGCTCCAGGTTTTCCCAGTCGATCTCCCTGTGGTTGAAATCGCCCATTACCAGTAACTTTGCTCTGCTCGAGTGAGCTCTTCTTGCCACCTCAGCCAGTGTGTCCACCATCACCCTGTTGTTTTCTTCGTACTCCTCTCTTGGCCTCCTGCAGTTCTGTGGTGGGTTATACATCACTCCAATGACTACTTTATGTTCTCCAGACTGAATTGTACCTACAATGTAGTCTCTTTCTCCAATCATGTCCATGCCTTCCATTTCCTCAAATCCCCATCGGTGTTTTATGAGCAGTGCAACCCCTCCTCCCCCTCTACTCCTTCTATCTTTCCTCAGGATCTGATATCCTGTTGGGAAGATTGTGTCTGTTATTGTCTCAGCGAGTTTTGTTTCTGTGACTGCTATGATGTCTGCTGTTTTATTTCTTCAAAGTTGGACCCCTTGGCTTCTTGGAGCCCGTACACAAAAACTGACCTCGCCCTTTCCTCCTCCCACTGAGTCTCCATCTGTGTCCTCTGAGGCATTTTATTTCCTTCCATTGACATGTTCTTGCCTTCAGTCCCTGTCATATCTGTGTGTGTGTGTGTATGTGTGTGTGTGTGTGTGTATGTGTGTGTGCGTGTGTATGTGTGTGTGTGTGTGTGTGTATGTGTATGTGTGTGTGTGTGTGTTTGTGTGTGTGTGTGTGTGTGTGTGTGTGTGTGTGTGTGTGTGTGTGTGTGTGTGCGTGTGCGTGTGTGCGCCCGCAATACAATCCCATTCAGGCGATCTTAACAATGTAATACAAACCAAGGTAGATAAAAAATCTTCAGCACAAGATCTTTCACACGTCTCCTTGCGTCATCAGGAGCTATGCAATGTTGCAAGAGTAGCAACAGGTGGAATGAAAGAACGTTTTCTCAGAGTAAGGTTGCGTTGTGAATCCAGCCAGGTCTTCTCAGACAGCTTCTGATGACGCACAGAGACGTGTGAGAGATCTTTAGTTTATCATTTCCATCTCTCATAATTTGTCTTGCACCACACACACACACACACACACACACACACACACACACACATATATATATATATATATATATATATATATATATATATATATATATATATATATATATATATATATATATATATATATATATATATATATAAAAGCAATACAAAAATAAACAGGTGATGTTAACAATGCAGAACAAGTCACATGGGGATGGAAATCTATAGCTCTACCATATGAATGCACTACACAGAAGCAAGTGGAGGTACGTACAGACAGATATCGTTACAAGCAGGATTCGAACCCACGTTTGAAGATTATCCAAGAATCTGGCACAGTTTTCTATGTGAAGCCTTTGACCACCAACCTACAGATGCCTCAGAATGCTAGGTAGCCTGGTTAGAAGCCCTGTGTCTTCCTAGCCCCGGGCACACCAGAGGGACTCAGGTGTGGTCTCCACCTATTTCATTCTTCTACTTTATGTTCTGACCACACGAGCGATACTGTATCAATGCACCACACAAAAACAAGCGGAAGTCTATAGAAAGATCGCGGTCAGTAGGATTCGAACCAACGTTTGGAGGCTATCCACGAGCGTGGCTTAGCTCCCCACAAAAACTGTTTCCCTTCGGTACACAAATAGCGACAGAAAATGTAATCGTGTCTGGCGAGAGTAATATTGGGCAGCAGACTAATCTCATTACACGTACCTTCAACCTATTTACATACTGGGTACTGCACAGACCACATAGTATGTTTTGCAGCGCTAATGTTTCAGAAATATTAATTTAACTTTATTGAGTTCAGTCTGAAAGCGTTGGAATCAGAGGTTATGTTAGCCAGGTATGGAAGTAGGATCTTGAGGGTGGATGGGGGCTTTGTAGATCTCTGGTTGTATCAGCTGCGTCTTCAACAGGGTCTACTACAGGTGATTACAGTTATATCTACGACTCCCGTCAGTAGCCACAGTAACCACACTTGCGTCTACTTACCTTGTCATAATGACAGCACCTTTGTGTACTCGCCGTGGCTACAGTGACAACAGCCTCACCCACTGGAACACACTAGTTATTCTCCAGTTATTCACGTGACCGTATGCGTACATTTCTCTACATATCGAAAATGGTTATGAGAACTTTAAGAGATTGTCAGTTTCGTATCGCTGCAAATCGGCTCTGTATGTAAATCGGCTCTCTGTATGTATATCGGATCAGCCTATGTAAATCCGCTCTCTATATGCATATCGGATCAGTCTCCGTAAATCGGCTGTCTCTGTGTATAGGTTGGTTAATTAAGTTCAAAGACTATCGACTACACGAAGGCCATTAACACTGCAAGTCACCTGAACACCAAAGGAAATTCTCAGTACATGTACAGTGAGATATATACTCCTCACGGTGTACACACCTTTGCTAAAGGTATAGGCTGACAGGTCGGCTCGGTTTACAGTCCTATCGACTTCACGAGGGTCATTAAGGCTGTACGTCACTAGTGAAGAATATCTTTATCCTTAAAAGAAGGATTAAAGTAAACTTTGAGAGATATACACCACTCGGTTTACCTACCCATAGGTTTACCTACCCTTATGGTTAATGGTTATTTAACTAAATTTAAAGCCTGTCGACTACACGAGAGATATTAAGTCCGAATATAATGTCTTCACCAGTAGTCATGGATTCTGAAATTCTTGAAACAGGGATTAATGTAAACTCCCAGCGTATATACAACGTGAGAAATATGCTTCTCGGTGTATATGTGTGTTAGTTACCATTTGCTCCTCGGCATGTGTGTGTGTGTGTGTGTGTGTGTGTGTGTGTGTGTGTGTGTGTGTGTGTGTGTGTGTGTGTGTGTGTGTGTGTGTGTACGTCGTGCCGAATAGGTAAAACTGGTCAAATAGCAAGAACTCATTCAAAATTAAATCATTTTAAAATTTTCTCTTTACGTTTAAAGATATATTTTTTTCAATTATATTAATGTAAAAATTAATAATTCTGTACCAAAAGAACCTTAGAAAACTTACCTAACCTTATCATAACAAGCGCAATTTAATTTAGCCTAATTCAACTAAATATATTTTAGATAAGTTTACAATAATTTAAAAAATAAACAAACACAATGAAATATATTTTTTTTCGTTAGATTTAGAATGATTTTTGCGAAATTATTGCATACAAAAATTTTTGCTTGTCTTAATCAGCAAGAAAAGCGTTGCTATTTAATCCAAAATAGCAAGTTTTACCTTTTTGGCATGACACACACGCACACACACACACACACATTATATATATATATATATATATATATATATATATATATATATATATATATATATATATATATATATATATATATATATATATATATATATATATATAATTTGCATAATTTGCAAACGAGCGAAATTAGGTAAACATGTTTCAGACCAAAGCAGGACTCGAACTTGCTCAATCTGCATCAAAGTACACAGTACTTATTCCACACAGCTAGATCCCAGATAAGTATGGGCGCCTAGCAGAACCGTGGCGTTGTTTCTCATACTCTGGAGCACCAGACTTGTGGTTTGTTACTGCATCTCATCCTGCCACATGCGCTGGACTTGCAAGAAATTTTTAGACTGCGTAAACGAGCGACAATCGTTTCTTCTAGGCGCTAATACCTACCTGGGGTCTGGCTGTGTGAAGTAAATATTGTGTGCCTTGATGCAGAGTGCGCAGGTTCGAGTCCTGCTCTGGTCTGAGATATAATGTTCGTTTCAGTATAGCATAAGCCTTGTACTGCCTAAAAAAAGCAGGACACACACCGTTTTGTGCGTGTAGGCAAGAGGTAGTGGAGAATAGGAAGAGAGCCTTTCCTTCTTCTTTTCTAAACAAAATCTCTACACACACTGTAGGTGCAATACCATCAGCTCATTTAGCATTTAGAATTTCTCAGCAACTTTTTTTTTAGATACCGACAGATGTATTTTATTAGTAATGCTTTCTCTATTAGCTGTCTACCGAAGAATATACATTAATCTCTTTATCATATATAAATGGTAACAACACCTACAACAACAATAATAGTAATTATAGCAATTATTATGTAAAATTATCACTATAATTCATATATTTTCAATATAACTATTCAAGTGTTTAAGGAAATTAATTTTTTTTAACTGTAATCATAATTTTCTATAATTATCGAGGTTCTTTTGTGTAAAGTAAAAGGACACAAGTGCAACTAATGTGACATTTATTGTGGCAACATTTCGCTCTCCAGGAGCTTTATCAAGCCATTTCAAACAATACATGGACACAGAGGGTTTATAAAGGCTCAGAGTGAGGTGTAATACTAGTGAGGTACCATTTCGATGTTCACTAGTGGTAGTAGTAGTAGTAGTAGTAGTAGTAGTGGTAGTGACAAAAGTAATACAATATGGTAGAGCAATTAATTCGTACATGAGTAAAAAGCCATTACTTGGGTAACATAAAAAATAGGTTGGACAAATATGGACTGGAAAGAGGCAGCTTGTTTCAGTGTTCATTCTCTGTAATGTGCATTTTTGTAGTATAACAAGAGAGACTATGTGATGGCAGGGTTTACTGTTTTCAGGAGGATTCTTGCTAAGACTTCGGAGATGGTGAAGCTGCCGTTGTTTTGTTTAATTGTATTCGAAACAGCGATCAGTGCTGATTCGAGGCACTTGCGTCTGCGGAAATTAGTTTCTTTGATCACTAATTGGGTGTCTCTGAATTTCATGAGATGATTGGTGGAATTTCGGTGTTGTACACAGGCGTTGTTCAAGTTATCGTTCCTACATGCGTAAATGTGTTCATTGAGGCGGGTGTCGAGATTTCTTGCTGTTTCACCTACGTAAATCTTGTCACAGCCTCCACAGGGTATAGTGTAAACTCCTGCATTGACTGGTTTGTGGTGCTTGGATTTTGTCCTGGTTAGATCCTTTATTGAAGTGCTAGAAGCGATGGCGACTCTGGTGTTAGCTTGTGAAAGTACTTTTGAGACGTTCAGTGCAACCTGGCTGTTGGGAAGAATTATAACTTTGTTGGGAGTGGTGTTGATGCGTGGAGAATTAATGATCTGAAGAGCTCTTTTCTTGCAGTCTTTGATGAAAAAAAAGAAGTAAAATGTAACTCAGTGAATGTTTGGTGAATGTATGTAGCATTCCTCGTCAAGAAACTCAGGACTACAAATTCGGTATGCTCTTAGGAAAAACCCGATGATGATGCCTCTTTTGGTCTTGGTATCTTGACTGGAATAGAAGTGTGTGAGATAATTTTTATTGGTGGGTTTCCGATAAACTTGAAATCTTAGGTTGTTGTCTACTTTGTGAATGAGGACGTCGAGGAAAGGTAGCTTGTCATTGGACTCTTCTTCTAGTGTAAACTGGATCGCCGGTTCAACTGCGTTGAGCCTTGCCTGAAGATCCCGTACATCAAAACGTTTTGGAGTTATTACGAGGACATCGTCCACGTAACGTAATCAAGTGACGCTTGAAGGGATGATGTTGGCGAAGTGTTCGGACTCTAGGTGTTCCATGTATAAGTTATAGAACGGCACTTATGGGGGACCCCATTCCCATGCCGTAGGTTTGTTTGTAGAGCTTGTTATTGAAAGAAAAATAGTTGAAATTAACACAGAGTTCAATCAAGTCAACAAAATCTCCGGGAGGTAAAGGAAGATTAAGGTCCTGGTTGACTTTACGTCGTAGAACCTCGATGGCTTTTTTTTTTGGTAGGTACTTTTGTGAAGAGGGAAGTCACATCCAAACTGCTTAGTTTCTTGTTACGGATGGAGAGGTTACGGATGCGGTTGAGAAGGTCGCCTGAGTGTTTAAGATGAGCGGGGCTGATGGTCCCCAGAAGGCAGGAAAGATGTTTGGCAAGAACTCCGGCTAGTTTGTGTGGAGCACTGCCTATTCCTGACGTGATTGGTCTGAGAGGAATATTGTGTTTATGGGTCTTGGGTAAACCATACATGTGTGCTGGTTAAGGGTTGTTAGGTAACAAGTACAGAAGTTTCCCTTCCTTCTAGTGCGTTTGAGTATTTGTCTGGTTTTGTATAGAAAATCTTTGGTGAGCGTCTCCCACTGTTGAGTGCTGATGGGTTCGTATGTAGATTGATCATTCAAAAGGTCCATCATTTTAGTGTTGTAGTCACTGGTGCTGAGTATGACGACTCCACCTCCTTTGTCGGCGGTGGTGACGATAATGTTGGGGTCGTTGGCGAGGTTCTTAAGGGCAGTGATGTATCGTCTAGGAAGATTAGAAGAAGGTTCACATAAAGCTGCAGTGAGAAGGCCCTGTATATAACCCTTCTGGAAGTTGCTGTCACCAATAAAAACCCACCAATAAAAATGATCTCACACACTTCTATTCCAGTCAAGATACCAAGACCAAAAGAGGCATCATCATCGGGTTTTTCCTAAGAGCATACCGAATTTGTAGTCCTGAGTTTCTTGACGAGGAATGTACATACATTCACCAAACATTCACTGAGTTACATTTTCCTTCTTTTTTCATCAAAGACTGCAAGAAAAGAGCTCTTCAGATCATTAATTCTCCACGCATCAACACCACTCCCAACAAAGTTATAATTCTTCCCAACAGCCAGGTTGCACTGAACGTCTCAAAAGTACTTTCACAAGCTAACACCAGAGTCGCCATCGCTTCTAGCACTTCAATAAAGGATCTAACCAGGACGAAATCCAAGCACCACAAACCAGTCAATGCAGGAGTTTACACTATACCCTGTGGAGGCTGTGACAAGATTTACGTAGGTGAAACAGCAAGAAACCTCGACACCCGCCTAAATGAACACATTTACGCATGTAGGAACGATAACTTGAACAACGCCTGCGTACAACACCGAAATTCCACCAATCATCTCATGAAATTCGGAGACGCCCAATTAGTGATCAAAGAAACTAATTTCCGCAGACGCAAGTGCCTCGAATCAGCACTGATCGCTGTTTCGAATACAATTAAACAAAACAACGGCAGCTTCACCATCTCCGAAGTCTTAGCAAGAATCCTCCTGAAAACAGTAAACCCTGCCATCACATAGTCTCTCTTGTTATACTACAAAAATGCACATTACAGAGAATGAACACTGAAACAAGCTGCCTCTTTCCAGTCCACATTTGTCCTACCTATTTTTTATGTTACCCAAGTAATGGCTTTTTACTCATGTACGAATTAATTGCTCTACCATATTGTATTACTTTTGTCACTACCACTACTACTACTACTACCACTAGTGAACATCGAAATGGTACCTCACTAGTATTGCACCTCACTCTGAGCCTTTATAAACCCTCTGTGTAGATGTATTGTTTGAAATGGCTTGATAAAGCTCCTGGAGAGCGAAACGTTGCCACAATAAATGTCACATTAGTTGCACTTGTTTCCTTTTACTTTACATATTGTCGGTAATTCTACCAACTTTATTACAGGTTCTTTTGTAACCACTGGTATTTTTCAATCTTAGTTTTCTTAATAATTAAGTATTGGTATTAATAAGACCGTAATACTATTTAAATTCTCATTTGTAATCTATGTTGCAATAATTTCCAGTAAAAAGAATAACTAATACCCTTATAATATCTTAATACCGTACAAAACGTTGGATTATCTGTTATATAAATAGCTATAGAGAGAGAGAGAGAGAGAGAGAGAGAGAGAGGGAGAGAGTGAGAGAGTGAGAGGGAGAGAGAGAGAGAGCGAGCGAGAGAGAGAGAGAGGCAGGGAGGGTGAGAGGGAGAGTTGAGAGGAGAGAGAGAGAGAGAGAGAGAGAGAGAGAGAGAGAGAGAGAGAGAGAGAGAGAGAGAGAGGGAGAGTGAGAGGAGACAGTGAGAGGGAGAGAGAGAGAGAGAGAGAGAGAGAGAGGGAGAGAGAGGGAGAGAGGAGAGGGAGAGAGAGAGAGAGGGCAGGAGAAGTGCGAGAGAGAGAGAGAGAGAGAGAGAGAGAGAGAGAGAGAGAGAGAGAGGGCAGGGAGAGATGGAGGAGGGAGAGGAGGAGGGAGGAGAGGAGAGAGAGAGAGAGGGAGGAGAGAGAGAGAGAGAGAGAGAGAGGAGAGAGAGAGAGAGAGAGAGAGAGAGGGAGAGAGAGAGTGGGAGGAGGGAGGAGAGGGAGCAGAGGAGAGAGAGGAGAGAGAGAGAGAGAGGGAGAGAGAGTGAGAGAGAGAGAGAGAGAGAGAGAGAGAGAGAGAGAGAGAGAGAGAGAGAGAGAGAGAGGGCAGGGAAGAGAGTGAGGGAGGGAAGAGAGGAGAGGGAGAGAGAGGGAGAGAGAGAGAGAGAGAGAGAGAGGGCAGGGGAGAGGGAGGGGAGAGGAGGAGAGGGAGAGAGAGAGAGGGAGAGAGAGAGAGAGAGAGAGAGAGAGGAGAGAGAGATAGAGAGAGAGAGTAGAGAGGAGAGAGAGAGAGAGGAGAGAGAGAGAGGGAGAGGAGGAGAGGGAGAGAGGAGGAGGGGAGAGAGGAGGGGAGAGAGGAGAGAGAGAGAGAGAGAGAGAGAGAGAGAGAGAGAGAGAGAGAGAGAGAGAGAGAGAGAGAGAGAGAGAGAGAGAGAGAGAGAGAGAGAGAGAGAGAGAGAGAGAGGGGAGAGAGAGAGAGAGAGAGAGAGAGAGAGAGAGAGAGAGAGGAAAGAGAGAGAGGAAAGAGAGAGAGAGGAAAGAGAGAGAGAGGAAAGAGAGAGAGAGGAAAGAGAGAGAGAGGAAAGAGAGAGAGAGGAAAGAGTACCACACTTGGATCCACTTCGAGGACAGCGTGAAACAAGCTTTTATGCCACAAGACGGGCAGAAAGCAGCAACTTCACTCTGGCTGTACCCTTCTCCAGAACATCACTCCATCTGAGATCATATATACCCAGGATGACTCGAGTATGGAACACATTCGTACAGCATAATGATGTCAACGAGATAAAATCAGTTGATCAAATGAAAATGCTGGCTCACAGATGGCTCCAACTTCATCCTG
The DNA here is from genome assembly GCF_038502225.1 of Cherax quadricarinatus. Lineage (NCBI taxonomy): Eukaryota > Metazoa > Arthropoda > Malacostraca > Decapoda > Parastacidae > Cherax > Cherax quadricarinatus. The sequence goes on along the minus strand of NC_091301.1, from coordinate 21,436,821 downwards.
TTCCTTACTTGTATGTCTCATAACAATAAAAATGCTTTCAAATGAGCTGATGTAGGTAACAGCTCTTAGCTTGCCAATAAAGTTAGGAATCCTTAACCTGTAAATAGCTGTCAATAAAGCTAGGGATCCTTAACCTTGTCAAACCCTGTGTAAAAAAAAAAAAAGAGAGAGAGAGAGAGAGAGAGATTAATCAAGAAACTAACGCCTTCAGACCTACAGTACAAGATGTAAACAACAGCGTAACCAGAATCTTCATATATGCAAATACATTCTCTCTTGCCTATTCCTAAACAGCTTTACTAAGTATTCTCTCCTTACCTCTTCTAAGAAGAGGAAGAAGAGGAGGAGTAGGAAATAGAGAGGAACTAGGTGGAGTATGATGACAAAGGGGAAGAGATATAATGACCGATTATATCACAGTCAGTTTTAAGTTAAGTGTACGTAATTCAGTCACGGTATTGTGCCTTTTTTTTTTGTTATTTAAGACATAATCTGATTTGATTCGAGGAAATGGAGGTAGTCTCAAATATCTATAATCAAAAGCCCTTCACCAGTATGATGACACCTTCTTGAATGGAATGAACGTCGAGGATTCAACGAAGGTTTGAGGTAAGAAGTAAAGCCACGGTGAAGTGTTGGACCAAAACTTATGTAGATTCTGATGCGACGTTCGTTTGGAAAGATTTAATTATTTGGGTAATTCTCGTGCTAGGGCGACGTGATTTCGGCAATTTCAATCAAACAAACGAACCAGGTTTTGATTTTTTTTTTTAATTCAGCACACTAATGCCGAACATTTCTAACTACATGTACACAGAACGAAACAATTTCTTAAATTTTGAGGCATCGACTGAGGTGCATCGGTTGTGCTGACATTCTTATTCTGTCAAGGACTTATAATTTGCATAGCTATGAGCACAAATTCGTTAGGTTGGTTAGTCATTAAGATCGTGATTCACCTCTACAGCACCACTTCAGTTTAATCCCTACCGCAGGGATTGAAGTCAACACCCACTGTATATACACTGAGATATACACCTACCAGTCTATATGGGCAACTGACAAACCAGGTTTGTTTATTAGGCTTGAAGCCTATCGACTACATATAAAACTGCATGTAACCTGAGGAATCAAACACATATGCAGTACCTGAGTGTCTTCATTTGAAGATGTTTAGCCAACCAGTTGTCTTATCAATTCAGTACAGAGATAATTTGAAGGTGTTGAGACAGCATAAAGTGAGGTAATCAGGTTCTCCGCCTTGCAGGACTATGCACAGTCTGTGAAGAATTAGACACCTGTGGAACATTCGGGCATCTTCATTTGTAGACGCTTCGTCATCCTGTGACTTTATCAATACATAATGTGAAGAATGTGGAACTAGTATATGCAAAAGCAGTCTGTACATGAGCCATGGAAGATATGATTACGAATTACAAGATACATCAAGAAGACGCGACTGGTTGATAAATTAGATAGGAGCAATTGTATTTCAGGCGAAACTTAGCACACAGCGGCTTCATCAGACTGATGAAGCCGCTGTGTGCTGGAACGTTTCCGCCATAAAGATACCCAAGTGTTGAGTGTGTGTCAAATTCCTCAACCTGTCGGTTCTGTGAACCATTTATCTACAGGACGCGGTAGAGCAGAGAGAGAGAGAGAGAGAGAGGGAGAGAGAGAGAGAGAGAGAGAGAGAGAGAGAGAGAGAGAGAGAGAGAGAGAGAGAGAGAGAGAGAGAGAGAGAGAGACTAGCTGCAAGAACGGTGTCAAAACTGTCAATGGTGACAATAAGGCAGGAGGAGGTGCATTTCCTACGTAAATCGCTTGACCAAGAAAAGGCTGTGGGCCCAGACAAGTTGAGCCCAAGATTGTTGAGAAGATGTGCAGATCAGCTAGCAGCACCTCTAACTCGCATCTTTCAGCACTGCCTAGTACAGTGTAAATGGCCCTCTCTATGGAAAGAGGCGAATGTAGTCCCTGTTCACAAAAAGAAGAGCAGAGCAGAAATCAGCAACTACAGACCAGTGTCACTCCTGTCAATCACTGGTAAGATCCTTGAGACAATAATCTCAAGACAAATGACAGAGTTTTTTGACTACCACTCACTACTTTGTGATCGTCAATATGGCTTCAGGAAAGGTTACTCTGCTGCTGATCTGTTGTTAAACCTCTTCACTAAGTGGCACCAGTCACTGGATGAATCCAAAGTCGGCTGTGTGGTAGCACTGGACATTGCTGGCGCTTTCGACCGGGTGTGGCACCAGGGCCTCTTAGCAAAACTTCAAGCACTGGGAATTGCAGGCTCTACGCTATGTCTCCTCAGTGACTACCTTCATGGTAGATCTCTAAGTGTAGTTCTCAATGGAACGGAATCAGCAAGAAATCCTATTGGGGCAAGTGTTCCACAAGGAAGCGTGCTGGGTCCATTGTTATGGAATGTCTACTTCAACGACCTTCTTCATCTCATCCCAGAATCACATGCATATGCAGACGACTGTACACTGACATTCACTTATCCAAGAGAAGAAATGCCAGCTGCTCTAAGCTACATCAATCACCAGCTGAGAGCTATATCAGCTTGGGGAAATAGATGGCAAGTAACATTTGCGCCTGAGAAAAAAAAAAAAGACTAAAAAGAGGGAATCAGAGATAAGGGACATAAATCGGAGTTAAGGACGCAATGAAACACCAGTAAATTAGGGATGTAAATTGAGCAATAAGTATAAACATACTGAAATATACCTCCTCCTCCAGGTGCATATACCTCCTCCTCCTCCTCCTCCCCAGGTGTATATACCTCCTCCTCCTCCCTAGGTGTATATACCTCCTCCTCCTCCTCCTCCTCCTCCAGGTGTATATACCTCCTCCTCCTCCTCCAGGTGTATATACCTCCTCCTCCTCCTCCAGGTGTATATACCTCCTCCTCCTCCTCCAGGTGTATATACCACCTCCTCCTCCAGGTGTATATTCCCCCTCCTCCTCCTCCAGGTGTATATACCACCTCCTCCTCCTCCTCCAGGTGTATATACCTCCTCCTCCTCCTCCTCCTCCCCAGGTGTATATACCTCCTCCTCCTCCCCAGGAGTATATACCTCCTCCTCCTCCAGGTGTATATACCTCCTCCTCCTCCTCCAGGTGTATATACCTCCTCCAGGTGTATATACCTCCTCCTCCAGGTGTATATACCTCCTCCTCCAGGTGTATATACCTCCTCCTCCAGGTGTATATACCTCCTCCTCCAGGTGTATATACCTCCTCCTCCAGGTGTATATACCTCCTCCTCCTCCAGGTGTATATACCTCCTCCTTCTTCTCCAGGTGTATATACCTCCTCCTCCTCCTCCAGGTGTATATACCACCTCCTCCTCCAGGTGTATATACCTCCTCATCCTCATCCAGGTGTAAGTACCACCTCCTCCTCCTCCTCCTCCAGGTGTATATACCTCCTCCTCCTCCCCAGGTGTATATACCTCCTCCTCCTCTCCAGGAGTATATACCTCCTCCTCCTCCTCCAGGTGTATATACCTCCTCCTCCAGGTTTATATCCCTCCTCCTCCTCCTCCAGGTGTATATACCTCCTCCTCCTCCTCCTCCAGGTGTATATACCTCCTCCTCCTCCTCCAGGTGTATATACCTCCTCCTCCTCCCCAGGTGTATATACCTCCTCCTCCTCCTCCAGGTGTATATACCTCCTCCTTCTCCTCCAGGTGTATATACCTCCTCCTCCTCCTCCTCCTCCAGGTGTATATACCTCCTCCTCCTCCTCCTCCAGGTGTATATACCTCCTCCTCCAGGTGTATATATCTCCTCCTCCTCCTCCAGGTGTATGTACCTCATCCTCTAGGTGTATATACCTCCTCCTCCTCCTCCTCCTCCCCAGGTGTATATACCTCCTCCTCCTCCCCAGGTGTATATACCTCCTCCTCCTCCTCCAGGTGTATATACCTCCTCCTCCTCCTCCAGGTGTATATACCTCCTCCTCCTCCTCCAGGTGTATATACCTCCTCCTCCTCCTCCAGGTGTATATACCTCCTCCTCCTCCTCCTCCAGGTGTATATACCTCCTCCTCCTCCTCCAGGTGTATATACCTCCTCCTCCTCCTCCTCCAGGTGTATATACCTCCTCCTCCTCCTCCTCCAGGTGTATATACCTCCTCCTCCTCCTCCAGGTGTATATACCTCCTCCTCCTCGTCCAGGTGTATGTACCTCCTCCTCCTCCTCCAGGTGTATATACCTCCTCCTCCTCCTCCAGGTGTATATACCTCCTCCTCCTCCTCCAGGTGTACATACCTCCTCCTCCTCCTCCAGGTGTATATACCTCCTCCTCCTCCTCCTCCAGGTGTATATACCTCCTCCTCCTCCTCCAGGTGTATATACCTCCTCCTCCTCCTCCAGGTGTATATACCTCCTCCTCCTCCTCCGGGTGTATATACCTCCTCCTCCTCCTCCAGGTGTATATACCTCCTCCTCCTCTTCCAGGTGTATATACCTCCTCCTCCTCCAGGTGTATATACCTCCTCCTCCTCCTCCAGGTGTATATACCTCCTCCTCCTCCAGGTGTATATACCTCCTCCTCCTCCTCCTCCTCCTCCAGGTGTATATACCTCCTCCTCCTCCTCCTCCAGGTGTATATACCTCCTCCTCCTCCAGGTGTATATACCTCCTCCTCCTCCTCCTCCTCCAGGTGTATATACCTCCTCCTCCTCCTCCTCCAGGTGTATATACCTCCTCCTCCTCCTCCAGGTGTATATACCTCCTCCTCCTCCTCCTCCAGGTGTATATACCTCCTCCTCCTCCTCCTCCAGGTGTATATACCTCCTCCTCCTCCTCCTCCAGGTGTATATACCTCCTCCTCCTCCTCCTCCTCCTCCAGGTGTATATACCTCCTCCTCCTCCTCCAGGTGTATATACCTCCTCCTCCTCCTCCAGGTGTATATAGCTCCTCCTCCTCCAGGTGTATATACCTCCTCCTCCTCCTCCTCCAGGTGTATATACCTCCTCCTCCTCCTCCAGGTGTATATACCTCCTCCTCCTCCAGGTGTATATACCTCCTCCTCCTCCTCCTCCAGGTGTATATACCTCCTCCTCCTCCTCCTCCAGGTGTATATACCTCCTCCTCCTCCTCCTCCAGGTGTATATACCTCCTCCTCCTCCTCCTCCAGGTGTATATACCTCCTCCTCCTCCTCCTCCAGGTGTATATACCTCCTCCTCCTCCTCGTCCTCCTCCAGGTGTATATACCTCCTCCTCCTCCTCCAGGTGTATATACCTCCTCCTCCTCCAGGTGTATATACCTCCTCCTCCTCCTCCTCCAGGTGTATATACCTCCTCCTCCTCCTCCTCCAGGTGTATATACCTCCTCCTCCTCCTCGTCCTCCTCCAGGTGTATATACCTCCTCCTCCTCCTCCAGGTGTATATACCTCCTCCTCCTCCAGGTGTATATACCTCCTCCTCCTCCTCCTCCTCCAGTGTATATACCTCCTCCCTCCTCCTCCTCCAGGTGGTGTATATGATACCTCCTCCTCCTCCTCCCTCCAGGTGGTATATACCTCCTCCTCCTCCTCCTCCAGGTGTATATACCTCCTCCTCCTCCTCCTCCTCCAGGTGTATATACCTCCTCCCCTCCTCCTCCTCCTCCAGGTGCATATACCTCCTCCTCCTCCTCCTCCAGGTGTATACTACCTCTCCTCCTCCTCCTCCTCCAGGTGTATATACCTCCTCCTCCTCCTCCTCCAGGTGTATATACCTCCTCCTCCTCCTCCTCCTCCAGGTGTATATACCTCCTCCTCCTCCTCCTCCAGGTGTATATACCTCCTCCTCCTCCTCCTCCAGGTGTATATACCTCCTCCTCCTCCTCCTCCTCCAGGTGTATATACCTCCTCCTCCTCCTCCTCCTCCAGGTGTATATACCTCCTCCTCCTCCTCCTCCAGGTGTATATACTCAGCAGCTCTCACGACAATTACCTTATTATTCCACATATTTATTCAGACACGATCAAAACAGAAATGAATGGCAGCTTAACTGCCGAATTAGCTGTTGTTAAGCTTAACTGCCTAGCAGCAAATAGCGTCGTGAAAGACTATGTTTGCTTCCATGTTTTCCCATTTACTAGCACTGTTACCAGCACCCTCGTACTAGCACTGTTACCAGCACCCTCGTACTCGCACTGTTGCCACCACCCATGCACTCACACGTGGCAACACTTTTAACCCCACCCATGTAAATGAGAAATAAAATAATGTATAATTGACAGAAAGAGGAAAGAGAGAAAGAAAAACAGTATATAAAAAAAACAAATGATAAAGGATATAAATTAAGATTTACAGAAAGAAGTCGAAGACGAAGAACAAGAAGAAGAAGAAGTCGATGACGAAGACGAAGTAGAAGAAGAACGACAAAAAGGAAGAATATAGTGGAACAAATCAATACGATAAGAAGCTAAAGGTTTAATAGTGTGCTAATGAGGTGGAGAACAAACCAGACGGAGCCAGAATCAATGGTACGACAATTAATGTGTGAATTATTTGGGAACCGTGTTAAAGTTTGTGTTCCTTGAGTTATTATGCTAGTGGGGGAGCTGTGTGTGTGTGTGTGTGTGTGTGTGTGTGTGTGTGTGTGTGTGTGTGTGTACTCACTTAGTTGAGGTTGCAGGGGTCGAGTCCTAGCTCCTGGCCCCGCCTCTTCACTGGTCGCTACTAGGTCACTCTCCCTGAACCGTGAGCTTTATCATACCTCTGCTTAAAGCTATGTATGGATCCTGCCTCCACTACATCGCTTCCCAAACTATTCCACTTCCTCACTACTCTCTGGCTGAAGAAATACGTCCTAACATCCCTGTGATTCATCTGTGTCTCCAACTTCCAACTGTGTCCCCTTGTTGCTGTGTCCCATCTCTGGAACATCCTGTCTTTGTCCACCTTGTCAATTCCTCTCAGTATTTTGTATGTAGTTATCATGTCTCCCCTATCTCTCCTGTTCTCCAGTGTCGTCAGGTCGATTTCCCTTAACCTCTATTCGTAGAACATACCCCTTAGCTCTGGGACTAGTCTTGTTGCAAACCTTTGCACTTTCTCTAGTTTCTATACGTGCTTGGCTAGGTGTGAGTTCCAAACTGGTGCCGCATACTCCAATATGGGCCTAACTGTGTGTGTGCGTGTGTGTGTGTGTGTGTGTGTGTGTGTGTGTGTGTGTGTATGAATTTGTGTGTGTGTGTGTGTGTGTGTGTGTGTGTGTGTGTGTGTGTGTGTGTGTGTGTGTGTGTGTGTGTGTGTGTGTGTGTGTGTATGAATTTGTGTGTGTGTGTGTGTGTGTGTGTGTGTGTGTGTGTGTGTGTGTGTGTGTGTGTGTGTGTGTGTGTGTGTATGAATTTGTGTGTGTGTGTGTGTGTGTACTCACCTAGTTCTACTCACCTAGTTGGGGTTGCAGGGGTCGATTCACAGCTCCTGGTCCCGCCTCTTCACTTTCCGCTACTGGGTCACTCTTCCTGTTCCATGAGCTTTATCATACCTCTGCTAAAAGCTATGTATGGATCCTGCCTCCACTACATCACTTCCCAAACTATTCCACCTCCTGACAACTCTGTGTCTGAAGAAATACTTCCTAACATCCCTGTGATTCATTTGAGTCTTCATCTTCTAACTGAGACCCCTTGTTACTGTGTCCCATCTCTGGAACATTCCATCTCTGTCCACCTTGTCGATTCATCTCAGTATTTTATATACCATTATCATATCCCCCTATCTCTCCTGTCTTCCAGTGTCGTCAGGTTGATTTCCCTTAACCTCTCCTCGTAGGACATACCTCTTAGCTCCGGGAATAGTCTTGTTGCAAACCTTTGCATTTTCCCTAGTTTCCTTTCGTGCTTGGCTAGGTGTGGGTTCCAAACTGGTGCCGCATACTCCAATATGGGCCTAACGTACACGGTGTACAGGGTCCTGAACGATTCCTTATTAAGTTGTCGGAATGCTGTTCTGAGGTTTGCTAGGCGCCCATATGCTGCAGCAGTTATTTGGTTGATGTGCGCCTCAGATGTGCCTGGTGTTGTGCTCATCCCAAGATCTTTTCCCTTGAGTGAGATTTGTAGTCTCTGGCCCCCTAGACTCTACTCCGTCTGCGGTCTTCTTTGCCCTTCCCAAATCTTCATGACTTTGCATTTGGTGGGGTTGAACTCCAGGAGCCAGTTGCTGGAAAAGGCCTGCAGCCTGTCCAGATCCCTTTGAAATTCTGTGTGTGTGTGTGTGTGTGTGTGTGTGTGTGTGTGTGTGTGTGTGTGTGTGTGTGTGTGTGTGTACTCACCTAATTGTGGTTGCAGGGGTCGAGACTCAGCTCTTGGCCCCGCCTCTTCACCGAGTGCTACTAGGTCCTCTCTCTCCCTGCTCCATGAGCTTTATCATACCTCATCTTGTATGGTTCCTGCCTCCACTACGTCACTTGCTAGGCTATTCCACTTAATGACCACTCTATGATTGAAGAAATACTTTGTGTGTGTGTGTGTGTTTACCTGGAGTTTACCTGGAGAGAGTTCCGGGGGTCAGCGCCCCCGCGGCCCGGTCTGTGACCAGGCCTCCTGGTGGATCAGAGCCTGATCAACCAGGCTGTTGCTGCTGGCTGCACGCAAACCAACGTACGAACCACAGCCCGGCTGGTCAGGAACCGACTTTAGGTGCTTGTCCAGTGCCAGCTTGAAGACTGCCAGGGGTCTGTTGGTAATCCCCCTTATGTATGCTGGGAGGCAGTTGAACAGTCTCGGGCCGCTGACACTTATTGTATGGTCTCTTAACGTGCTAGTGACACCCCTGCTTTTCATTGGGGGGGATGTTGCATCGTCTGCCAAGTCTTTTGTGTGTGAGCAGGAATGAGATAGATATATAGATAGATAAATAGATAGACAGATAGATAGATAGACAGATAGATAGATAGATAGATAGATAGAAAGATAGATAAATAGATAGATAGATAGATAGATAGATAGATAGATAGATAGATAGAGAGATAGATAGATAGATAGATAGATAGATAGAGAGAGAGAGAGAGAGAGAGAGAGAGAGAGAGAGAGAGAGAGAGAGAGAGAGAGAGAGAGAGAGAGAGAGAGATGGTAGGAAACAGCAACTACACTCTGACATACCTTTGCTTTATTCGAGATCATCTATTCCTAGGAACATGTTGGTACAGCACAGCCACATCAGTGAAATAAAGTCAGTTAACCAAATGAAATCGCTGGCCCACAGATGACTCCAGCTTCATCCTGTTCCTTATCTACACGTCTTATAAAAATAAAACGATTTCAAATGAGCTGATGTAGGCAACATCTCTTAACTTGTAAATAAAATTAGAAAACCTTAACCTGACCTTATAGAACCCTATGTAAAAAACGACAGAGACAAAGACAGACATATATAGACAGATACACACACATACAGACAGGCAGATATACAGAGAGAAGGAGAGACAGAGAGACATAAACAGAGTTTTACAACTTTATTTACAAGCTAAGAGCTCTTACCTACATCACCTCATTTGAAAGCCTTTTCTCTTATTATAAAACATATAAATATGCATCAGGGTGAACTTGGAGCCATCTGTGGTCCAGCGACTACCAAGTACACGCAAGAGCCCCTTGAACAGGAAGGTTTAACCTCAGACTTACAGCAACAACCAGATAGGCTCTTGAATGTGGCACATCATTTTGATGAATAAGCTGTGTTTTTGTTTCTTTTAGTTCACCATCTTTATTGTGCACACCATACCCGTCTTGTGGGCGGCAGACAAAAGATGACAGAACAGAAGCACATAATTGGTCCAGGGACTGGGTTGCAAAGTTGTGATAACTGAATAAGTTACTGTGGTAATGAACTATTGACATGTTAATATCTGATCACAATCGTAATGAGTTATTTATTTGTCCCCTTCAAACTTTTAAACGCTCTTAACACATTGGAGGCTTGAGTCAGGCTTCCAAGATATGAATGAATCCGATTTTTTTTTGGTACCCGCCATGGAATTTTTGTTTCACTGAACGGCTGAAATGTACGTTGTATTTTTCTTTTCAGAATTTTGAGGAATTGTTAAATGTTGATGAAGATAGGGAAGCTGTGATTTCGTGTATAGGGCAAGGAGGAATAACATCTTGTAGGAGTGAGGAAGAGCCAGTTGTGAGTTTGGGGGAAGTTCGTGAGGCAGTAGGTAAAATGAAAGGGGGTAAGGCAGCCGGGATTGATGGGATAAAGATAGAAATGTTAAAAGCAGGTGGGGATATAGTTTTGGAGTGGTTGGTGCAATTATTTAATAAATGTATGGAAGAGGGTAAGGTACCTAGGGATTGGCAGAGAGCATGCATAGTTCCTTTGTATAAAGGCAAAGGGGATAAAAGAGAGTGCAAAAATTATAGGGGGATAAGTCTGTTGAGTGTACCTGGTAAAGTGTATGGTAGAGTTATAATTGAAAGAATTAAGAGTAAGACGGAGAATAGGATAGCAGATGAACAAGGAGGCTTTAGGAAAGGTAGGGGGTGTGTGGACCAGGTGTTTACAGTGAAACATATAAGTGAACAGTATTTAGATAAGGCTAAAGAGGTCTTTGTGGCATTTATGGATTTGGAAAAGGCGTATGACAGGGTGGATAGGGGGGCAATGTGGCAGATGTTGCAAGTGTATGGTGTAGGAGGTAGGTTACTGAAAGCAGTGAAGAGTTTTTACGAGGATAGTGAGGCTCAAGTTAGAGTATGTAGGAAAGAGGGAAATTTTTTCCCAGTAAAAGTAGGCCTTAGACAAGGATGTGTGATGTCACCGTGGTTGTTTAATATATTTATAGATGGGGTTGTAAGAGAAGTAAATGCGAGGGTCTTGGCAAGAGGCGTGGAGTTAAAAGATAAAGAATCACACACAAAGTGGGAGTTGTCACAGCTGCTCTTTGCTGATGACACTGTGCTCTTGGGAGATTCTGAAGAGAAGTTGCAGAGACTGGTGGATGAATTTGGTAGGGTGTGCAAAAGAAGAAAATTAAAGGTGAATACAGGAAAGAGTAAGGTTATGAGGATAACAAAAAGATTAGGTGATGAAAGATTGAATATCAGATTGGAGGGAGAGAGTATGGAGGAGGTGAACGTATTCAGATATTTGGGAGTGGACGTGTCAGCGGATGGGTCTATGAAAGATGAGGTGAATCATAGAATTGATGAGGGAAAAAGAGTGAGTGGTGCACTTAGGAGTCTGTGGAGACAAAGAACTTTGTCCTTGGAGGCAAAGAGGGGAATGTATGAGAGTATAGTTTTACCAACGCTCTTATATGGGTGTGAAGCGTGGGTGATGAATGTTGCAGCGAGGAGAAGGCTGGAGGCAGTGGAGATGTCATGTCTGAGGGCAATGTGTGGTGTGAATATAATGCAGAGAATTCGTAGTTTGGAAGTTAGGAGGAGGTGCGGGATTACCAAAACTGTTGTCCAGAGGGCTGAGGAAGGGTTGTTGAGGTGGTTCGGACATGTAGAGAGAATGGAGCGAAACAGAATGACTTCAAGAGTGTATCAGTCTGTAGTGGAAGGAAGGCGGGGTAGGGGTCGGCCTAGGAAGGGTTGGAGGGAGGGGGTAAAGGAGGTTTTGTGTGCGAGGGGCTTGGACTTCCAGCAGGCATGCGTGAGCGTGTTTGATAGGAGTGAATGGAGACAAATGGTTTTTAATACTTGACGTGCTGTTGGAGTGTGAGCAAAGTAACATTTATGAAGGGATTCAGGGAAACCGGCAGGCCGGACTTGAGTCCTGGAGATGGGAAGTACAGTGCCTGCACTCTGAAGGAGGGGTGTTAATGTTGCAGTTTAAAAACTGCAGTGTAAAGCACCCTTCTGGCAAGACAGTGATGGAGTGAATGATGGTGAAAGTTTTTCTTTTTCGGGCCACCCTGCCTTGGTGGGAGTCGGCCGGTGTGATAATAAAAAAAAAAAAATAATTTGTGTTTTGGTACGCGTGTGGGGAGGGACGGCATAATGCCGTGACTAGCACTGTATATATATATATATACATATACATACATATATATATATATATATATATATATATATATATATATATATATATATATATATATATATATATATATATTAACAAGTCGGCCGTCTCCCACCGAGGCAGGGTGACCCAAAAAGAAAGAAAATCCCCAAAAAGAAAATACTTTCGACATTATTCAACACTTTCACCTCACTTACACGCAGAGGTGCCCAGAATACAACAGTTTAGATGTATATACGTATAAAAAATACACAATATATCCCTCCAAACTGCCAATATAGGTAGGTGCCACCTCTAGAACTGTCCTGGGGACTCTCATCCTCAGAGAAAAGAATAAACTTGCTTCAGGGAAAACTCAAGGTTCTCCCTGATGCTGTTTGAAAATTTTCTCTTACCACCCCCTATATATTCCATATATGCTTTATTTAAAAACAAAATACAATGACAAAATATGTTGATGGAATTCTTTATCTTCGGATCTTTTGCACTCTCGTGCGTCGTCAGGAATTATGCAATGCTGCAAGACTAGCAACAGATATGAGGGGAAATTCTCTCTGAGGCAAGGTAGAAGCGCATTAGCACCGGCGCCTGTCACAGTGGAGTGTGATGCAACATTGTATAGCTCCTGACGACGCACGAGGGAGCGAAAGATCTTAAGCTATAAACGAGAGAAAAGAAGAGAAAATATATTGCAAAGAAGAGTAAAGGTAAAAAGTATAAGAGAAAAGGGAGATAAAGAGGAGGAGGATGGGTAAGAGGATTGTGAGTGTGGGAATACTTGTGTCCGGTACAATGAGAGCAGCATGAGGGGCGTTGCAGAATGCACTTCTAGGTGAATGAGTCTGTGCTGTTCTTTTTATTTTGCGCAGGAAGGGAACAACGAAGCAAGACGATTCATTGCTCTCTCTCTCTCTCTCTCTCTCTCTCTCTCAACCTAAAATATGTAATTAAAATATAGCTTATCATTTAGTCTTTGATGACTTCCACCCAGGAACAAAAAGAACTGACACTAGTATTTATGTAGACAGCCATACTGTCTGCATAGAGAGCCTATGCTGTCTGCCAGCTGAGTTCATATTTCTCGCCATGCTCGTGCTACCACCTGTAGGCCTACCACTTCAGTATGCCCACATCTGCTTCTATCTCACTCTCTCAGCAGCCTTCACTCAGTCAAGAAGGCCTACTACTCTTTCCCTCGCTGGGCATGGCCCTCCCGAGCCATGGGCACTTAACACATTGCCTGTGTACCCAGATACCGCAAATAAAGTAAGAAGCCTCTGAAGCCTTATCATTACTCCCCGCTCTGCAGGAAGAACCAATAATCGTGTAAACATTGGTGACAGTGGTGATCGCAGCGTTGTGTTGCCCGAGGAAGGAAGGAAGAGGAATGAAGTTGTCTTCACTTCATCACCTCACACAAGAAGCATCCGTCTCTCAACGAGTTATCCTGATGTCATGTCTGCACGTTTCAGCATTCAGACACAGGTACAAGCAGGATTTGGCCGAAATTTAGCTAATTTCTTCGAGAATTGTAAGTGGCGTCCCTGTGACTCCATGCCACAGCATCCAACACTGTTCAAGTCACGTGTTCAGTGTATGGTTCTGCTATTGTTGTTCAGCTCAGCACGGTTATTTCAGCAAGTCAGAGGTGAGTTTGTGGTGATTTCAGCGTCCAGTGTGGGTGTTTCTCCAAGTGGGTATTTGGGAGAGGAAGCGGCTGGGTTCCTCACCTCACTCACACCTCACCCGCCTACCACCACACTCCACTATGTACTCACTCCTTCTGCGGTGTTTTATGCTGTTTTCCTTGTGGATTCATTGCCAGAGCTGTGTATCCGAGTGCCCGAGGCCACTCGAAGCCACATGGATCACTAAGCCACATATGGACGATGCCACGTGGATCACTAAGCCACATATGGACGATGCCACGTGGATCTACTAGCCACATGAGTTACCAAGCCAGATGTCCCAGGCCACATGCTGTGGTCTGCAGCCGCATCACTCCACTGACGTCACCTCACGACGTCACCCACGATGCTGCCCGACTTCACGACGTCACCCACGATGCTGCCCGATTTTACGACGTCACACGGTCTGCCTGATGTCACCTCGCGATGTCACCCCATGACATCCCTCACGACGTCACTCCAGGGCGTCACCTCGAGACGTCTGCTGACGTCACCATGCTGCTGACGTCACCTCGCACTGTCACCCCATGATATCACCTCATGACGTCACGCCTGACTGACAGTGTTAGTTTCAAAGTGAGCAATATGTTGTGTTGTCGAGAAGATTGAGAGAATATTTATGTCGTGTGTTAATTAATTCCTCTTAGTCAGTGTTCTCATATGCTCGTGTATAGCTTAGTATCAGTTTTTGCACAGAAAAGCGTCATTTGCTAGTAAGCCATGTTGTACCGCATGTGCAGTGTGGGTGTGTGCAGTTTCCGTGTGTCCTGTGTGGTCTTGAGCCCAGACCACTGTGTAGCACCTCGTGTTACTTGTCACCCAGTGTGACCCGCGCATTTGACAGCTGATATTAGTCAGCCCTGAGCGTCTGAGCCTTTTGTACAGAAAGCTTTTTATGTTCGCCGCTCGTGATGCCCTGCAGAATCGTACCTGCTACGATTCCCATCGAGATTTGTGTCACTTCACCTCTTGACCTTCAGAGTGCAGTTATAGGTAGAGAAACAAGTCTGGGGACGCTTAGACTAACCTCTGCTATAACTCCAACTGCCGAGAGAATGACACTCGTCAAGCAGCAGTTAGACGTTGTCGGCAGGTGCTGCATCAGCCTCGTGTCATAGCTTTAGTGAGCAGTCTGCACAAAGATGATGTCACTTTGACTGCTAGCCCAGTCATTGCAGTATGGTGTATGACGTTACGACTCCCAGATGTTTTGGTCGTCTCTGCCACGACTCACTCCACGCTCGCTGGCAGTGACAGCCCCAGTGACAATACCAGTTGAGAACTGTTCTCCTGAGTCACTTGCCAGAAGAAGTCCTGCCCAGTTGCCGAGTACTGACGACGCCTCACTTGAGGGCACCAACAGGCTGTGCCCCAGGTTGAGTGAAACCCTGCAGTGACTCCTACGATGACTGCTTTACCGTTCCAGAGGAGACCGTACCCTGTTACGTCACAGCTCAGCCGCAGCGATGTCTCCTGTGTTGCAGTATCTGTCCAGACGCAGGAAGGCATGCAGTGATGCTCATCGACGCTCACTGCCTTAGACCATGATGTTGTTTAGCACACACCACCTGTTTTTTTTTTTCCCTCCCAGTAGGATTTTTTTCCCTGTCCATGTATGTATATATATATATATATATGTTTTTATTTTGTGTTCTGTGCCCTGTTCCGGCGAAAGAGAGACCAAGGTTTTTTTTTTACAGCCAGTCATGGTCAGGGACGACCATGGTGGTGCGTGGCCAAGCAAATGTAGACAGCCATACTGTCTGCATAGAGTGCCTATGCTGTCTTCCAGCTGAGTTCATATTTCATGCCATGCTCGTGCTGCCACCTATAGGCCTAGCACTTCAGTATGTCCACACTTGCCTCTACGTCACTCTCTCAGCGGCCATCACTCAGTCAACAAGGCCTACTCCTCTCTCCCTCGCTGGGCATGTCCCGGGCCATGGGCACACTGCCTGTGTACCCAGATACCGCAAATAAAGTAAGAAGCCTCCAAAGCCTTATCATTACTCCCCGCTCTGCAGGAATGACCAATAATCGCGTAAACGTTGAGAGAAGCATCATGTGATAAGCAACGAGTCGAAAGTTAGTGCAAATAATAAGAGGTGTGTGGTGGTCGCCGTGTTATCTGCCAAGTAGCGTAAAAGAGTTGGGCACCAGCCTGATGAACAGTGGTACTAAATGGTGAGAGCAACTGAGGCATCTTCTGGTCACTGAGGAAGGCTTTCTCTTGACATCCTTCCTCAGTCTTTAACCTTTTGGAGGACTTTCATGAAAAAAAATCTTTCAGAGCATTGGTGTTTAAGGCTAGAATCAGGTTAGGGAGTGGAGTCACCTCTGGGGACCTGGCTGGGGACTGGGGCTTAAAGACTGGCTTCAACTTGAGCTGCGTTAGCTGGAACATTACTTTGAGAAAGACAGCATGTAAGGAAATGTGAATTAGTGGTGTCAAGCGATTATGTTGATTTATTTCGCCTTTTTAATATCTTATCACTTTTCCCCTGTAAGTTAATTGTCATGTATTAAAATTAAAAGTAAGATTATTGTGTATTGATAGCAATTGTTGATGATTTACGTTAATACCATTTTGATGGGTGACTTGTAGTCTTATATTAGCTTCCGAATCACCAAAATTAGATGGGGCAGCAACCCAATTTATCCTCTTACACATAACAATCTAACGCTTTTGTTGCTGTTAGAGGAGGTACTATATGTGAGTGCTGTATGGATAATTGAAGAGGGTTAGTTGTAAGTGGTAAGAGCTTGGGTAATGTTAAACTAATTAACTATTACAGTACAGTGCGAGTGCTATTATAGACTGCCTCTCTATCACTATTGAGTGTCCCTTTTAAAATCGAAGGAAAGAAAGCAGAGAAACTTGAAAAGGAAATAAAGACAGAAGAAGGTAAGAGGAGAAAACACACTAGAGGGACGAGAGTAAATTTTTATTATTGTATTTATAATACTTCGCTAAACCTGTATAGGTCATACAGTGTTGCGAGTAGTTATGTGCAAGGATACTAGTTAATGCATATAGAGCCATCAACGTATACAACAGCAACAAGTAAGTGGAACTAAAAATGGTGCAGGAAGAGTTAGTGAATGTCTGTAGCAGATATTAAAGTCTCTGGATAAGGAAGGCAGGAGGGACATAGTCGAATCATCGGTACTTCCCAAGGTGGAATGGAAGTGAAGTGAGCAAGGTGCACAGAAATTGGTCCAGTTTCCACTGGGAGGAATGAGACGTTCACCATGTCACTACCAACGGAAGGAATATTAGAACACAGCTGCCGATAGTAATTCCTTCTTATTCTACTGGAGCTGATATTCACAGAAGGGTAAATACATTCTCTAATGATACCAGAAAGGAGAGGGAAGGAATGGGGGTATTTATATTTAATTCGAGGAAGGGAAGAGGTGGTCCAATGCCTTGAATCAAGAGCCCCTTCACTATTACAGGGAAGCGAAGAAGAGAGAATGGAAGAAAATTATATGGCAAGAGAAAGTGAAGGGGAAGCAATCTAAGCAAAGCCACTGTTTGGAGAGGACATTAAGGCAAGATGGACGTCTGATATATGCAGAGGCAGTGGGGGGCAACAAACTGGTTCTAATTAAATCTACGGGTTTAGTTTATGCCTTATTGGGAGTTGTAAGGGCTTAGAGGAGTGAGGGGAGGGGGTATGGAGGAGAGGGAAGGGCCAGGGGTTGAGGGTACCGAGAGGAAGGGTGGAGGAATAGGTGGGAATAGAGGGTAAGGGGAAGTGAGTAATGAATTACTGGGGGAGGGAGGGTAATACTTTGCAACGTAGCTGAGAAACATTGGGAGTTGCTAGTCTTGTGATGCAGTGGTTGTTTCTGTTGTTATTGTTGCTGCTGTTGTTGCCCGTGGTGCTTAAGGCCTGTTTTGTCTACGTTAATAGAGTATTAATAAAAAACTGAGCACCAATTAAAAATGTCAATGACATAACTAATACTTTTTAATTATTATAAATAAAAAAATAATGTTTTATGACAGTTTATTGAAATAATATAAATTACTGACAATACAACCTCTATCCCACTTTAAAACTATTTTTTTTTCTAGGTAGGAAAATCTATAAATAAGATCATGTAAATTTCTCCTTAAAACTGTAATAGATGACTGATGGGCAGAGGAGTGTATGGTATAGCAGCTCAGACTCGTTTTATTTCTTTTAGCTTGGATACATCAGCAGTGTGATGCTACCTGATTCTACATGTTAGTTACACAGTAGGAACAAAAATTGGTTCCCTGTCATATTCCATCACGAGAGATGGGGTTCATACAAGGTGTTGATATCTGCCAGCCAGAGCTGGAAGACTTCAGCAGGGCAACGAAGATATCTTCAGCCATTCCAGCAAGGGTTCATCAGCTACGGCAGCTTCAGAGGTTTCGTTACAAGAGAGTTGGAGTTACTATCACTTGGGAATTGCCATCTCTCTGAATAGCCTATACCATGCTCAGGAGAAATGGAATTTTTATGAAGATATCTCCATCATCCCAGAGCGGGGACAAGAGAAATTATGCATAGGAGACAGGAAAGAGAGGGGTTTCCAAATTTGTCTACCTGTAGAATGAGAAAAGAGGGAGACAGTGGAAGAGAATATTTAGATGGCATAACTAACTGTTGGGGGAGAGGGAGTGTACCAGGAACATTCAGACTGCACTGCAGAACCTAGCGCATGTTTTGTAATATTAGTACTAAAATTACAGAAAAAAAACATACTTGTTGAAAATGCTATAATTTATGTAATGCAACATATATATTTTAAGTGGACTAAACAGTTTTTAGGGAAAAGTGATTTTCAGATGACTTGAATAATTAATCTAGTAGTCAGGACACAATTTGACTCCCTGGTTATGCTTATGCCAACTTACAATAACAACAGGGCGCATGCTGTTTGTATGAAGTTACCTCCGAATGGTGACAGTGTACTGACATCACGGAGTTGACACTTACCGAGGATAAAGTGCGTGAAAAAGATCTTTTACCAATAAAGACAGTAACACTATAATATGCTCCTGCCTTTAACCCAACACATGAATACGTCCAGCAGCGCTATACTTTCTGGTACATTTGCATAGTAATTTTCCTTGGATGTTACCCAGAGAGACCTGTCGGGTGTGAAGCGCTCTCACCACTGAGCTGCCTGGCAGCACATAGACGGCTAAGGAAGAGACAGAGACGGGAAGAGCGTTGATGTAGGAAGGGCAAAGGTGTATATATATATATATATATATATATATATATATATATATATATATATATATATATATATATATATATATATATATATATATATATATATATATATATGCAATAAGATCACAGTAAACAGGTGATTTCAGAATATGCAAAACAACCACTGTGAAAGAATAGAGAAATTCCAAGCGCTTTCGTGACTACTCACATTATCGAGGTTGTTTTGGAGGGAGGGGGTAAAGGAGGTTTTGTGTGCGAGGAGCTTGGACTTCCAGCAGGCATGCATGAGCGTGTTTGATAGGAGTGAATGGAGACAAATGGTTTTTAATACTTGACGTGCTGTTGGAGTGTGAGCAAAGTAACATTTATGAAGGGGTTCAGGGAAACCGGCAGGCCGGACTTGAGTCCTGGAGATGGGAAGTACAGTGCCTGCACTCTGAAGGAGGGGTGTTAATGTTGCAGTTTAAAAACTGTAGTGTAAAGCACCCTTCTGGCAAGACAGTGATGGAGTGAATGATGGTGAAAGTTTTTCTTTTTCGGGCCACCCTGCCTTGGTGGGAATCGGCCAGTGTGATAATAATAATATATAATTATATATATATATATATATATATATATATATATATATATATATATATATATATATATATATATATATATATATATATATATATATATTTAATGGCAAGGCTCTAAAGACTAGTTGCCTTCATAATAAAATTACAGATAATTTGTAGCTATAGAGTGACATATCAGAGAAAGTTAGTCACTTTCTCTGACAAGTTACTCTTACCCTCACAAAGTTTGGGTTAATACATGATTAAGGTATGTGAGTTACTCTAGGTACCTCCACAGTGACTATTTCTCAAGGGCCATATGTAAAGTCCGTCCGAATTTGATGGACGGGATTTTGATGTGAAAAGCTTTTGCGTATGGTATTTCTCTAATAAACATGAGACACGTTTACTTTATTGCTCTTTTTATTTATTGAGAATGTGGCTGAGAAGAATCACGACTGCCATTGGAATTTAATTATCATTCACTGTGTTGATATTGCATACTAGGATATTTTTTTGTATATCTAATAGCACACACACAAAAAAAAGGTCTCAAGTGTCTATCTACAAGTACATCTGACAGCTAGTAACCGCTACAGGAGGGTTAATTTGGTGGGAACTTTCAGAGAATTGTTCGTGCGGCTCCTCCCATTACAGTCACGAAAGCAGCAGTGGAGCTTTTAACGTAAGCGAACTGCCTAACAACCAGACTTATATTTCTAACTCGACCATGTCTCTGCCTCGCTATCACGCGCGTGAGTGCTTGCGTGAGTGTGAATGTGTGTGTGTGTGTGCGCGCGCGCGCGCGCGTGTGTGTGTGTGTGTGTGTGTGTGTGTGTGTGTGTGTGTGTGTGTGTGTGTGTGACTGCCTGTTTTTATACCGGTG
Source organism: Cherax quadricarinatus (assembly GCF_038502225.1). NCBI lineage: Eukaryota > Metazoa > Arthropoda > Malacostraca > Decapoda > Parastacidae > Cherax > Cherax quadricarinatus. Next base: position 21,416,472 of record NC_091301.1, on the reverse strand, counting down.
ATCGACGTCAACCAGCTTCCTGACAAAACACAAAATTATACCACTCGTGCTTGAAACAAGAGGAACAACAAAGCTATTACCTCTAAACATGTTGTTTGCTCCCTTGTTTTGAGAGCCAGGTAGCGTCCACCTTTATTTTACGAGCCAGGTAGCGTCCAACCTTTATTTTACGAGTGACGTAGCGTCCACCAATGTTTTACAAACTGGATAGCGCTTGTTTGCAATAGACTTGCTCAACTACTCACAGACATCTTCCATCCTCGCTTCACCAGCTACACAGCGCTTCGTGTGCGAATCAGGTAGCACTAACACCTGTGTCAAGAGTTCGGTAGTATTACCACGGAAATAAAGCACCTTGTCTGACTTTTTTGGGCTCTCCTAGGTAATTTACACATGTATGATAATTGTACCTATGTGTACCTGAGCCTAAATAAGGTTACTTGCACCTGGCTTCACAAGTCAAGTAGCGTCTAGACTAGCTTGGTGGGGGTCAGGTAGCGTCAGGTTGGCTTCAAGTAGCGTGCTCACCCTCACGCCCCGCATGTACAGCCAGACAATAAAAAGAGAACTTGACAATTTATGGTCTTTTTTGATAGCGTTTAAGTGGCACTTTC
>NC_091301.1:21353358-21410858 GCF_038502225.1 Cherax quadricarinatus | reverse complement strand
CCTCCAGCCTTTCCTAGGCCGACCCCTACCCCGCCTTCCTTCCACTACAGACTGATACACTCTTGAAGTCATTCTGTTTCGCTCCATTCTCTCTACATGTCCGAACCACCTCAACAATCCTTCCTCAGCCCTCTGGACAACAGTTTTGGTAATCCCACACCCCCTCCTAACTTCCAAACTACGAATTCTCTGCAATATATTCACACCACACATTGCCCTCAGACATGACATCTCCACTGCCTCCAGCCTTCTCCTCGCTGCAACATTCATCACCCATGCTTCACACCCATATAAGAGCGTTGGTAAAACTATACTCTCATACATTCCCCTCTTTGTCTCCACAGACTCCTAAGTGCACCGCTTACCCTTTTCCCCTCATCAGTTCTATGATTCATCTCATCTTTCGTAGACCCATCCACTGACACGTCCACTCCCAAATATCTGAATACATTCACCTCGTCTATACTCTCTTCCTCCAATCTGATGTGCAATCTTTCATCACCTAATCTTTTTGTTATCCTCATAACCTTACTCTTTCCTGTATTCACTTTTAATTTTCTTCTTTTAGATACCCTACCAAATTAATCCACCAACCTCTGCAACTTCTCTTCAGAATCTTCCAAGAGCACAGTGTCATCAGCAAAGAGCAACTGTGACAACTCCCACTTTATGTGTTATTCTTTATCTTTTAACTCCACGCCTCTTGCCAAGACCCTCGCATTTACTTCTCTTACAACGCCATCTATAAATATATTAAACAACCATGGAGACATTACACATCCTTATCTAAGGCCTACTTTTACTGGGAAATAATCTCCCTCTTTCCTAACTTGAGCCTCACTATCCTCGTAAAAACTCTTCACTGCTTTCAGTAACCTACCTCCCATAACATACACCTGCAACATCTGCCACATTGCCCCCTATCCACCCTGTCATACGCCTTTTCCAAATCCATAAATGCCACAAAAACCTCTTTAGCCTTATCTAAATACTGTTCACTTATATATATATATATATATATATATATATATATATATATATATATATATATATATATATATATATATATATATATATATATGTATATATATATATATGTATATGTATATATATATATATATATATATATATATATATATATATATATATATATATATATATATATATATATATATTTATATATATATAAAATGTGTGTCTGCATTACTGAACCGAATCTACTATTCTTTTAACTGCGTGTTTGATAATCGGAAAATTTGCACCCACACAGCCATTTAGAGCAACAACATTCTTCTTACAAGATGCATTAGCCATTCAAGTCTGAAGCAGAAGACATTGCTAAAATATTTTACGGAAAAGCACACCATTTTCAAAAATAAATGGGAAAAGCGGCACCTACACACTCCATTGACAATCCTAACTTTAATTTAAGTAGCGTACTCCAGTGTTGAGAGTCTGAAGATGAACAGTGTTATATATACCATTTCCAAAACCAAGAATGGTCTATATAACATTAACCACAAAGCATTTTCATGCCAATACTTGCACGAACCTCGACTTAGTTGCAGCACAACAGCGATGAAAATCTGAAACTGATCGTAATAGATTTTGTCAGGTTATAAAAGAAAATTTTAAGAGGAGAAAAATTTCAAGCAACTTCTTAAAGATGCCAATTCGGTGATACCTAATTCTCATAATTTTTTCTTATTCGTTCTTAAGTCTCCTTTTCTGTTGCCTAATTTCTTGTCCTTTTGTCTGTTTAATTTTTTTTCCCTTTCCACTGAATTTCTCTGTGAATAAGATCCGTAATAATCAGTAGGTTTTCTAATTTATTTCCTGTTTGCTTTTGTTGCTGGTTTCTCTATAATTCATATTGATAAATTAGACACATGTGAAACTCTTGGGTATCTTTATTGAGGAAACGTTTCGCCACACAGTGGCTTCATCAGTCCATACGTAGGAGAAACTTGAAGAACAGGAAAATGAGGTAATCAGTCCCTCAACCTTGAGTCGATGTGTTTAGTCCATCAATCTTGATTGATGGACTCAAGGTTGAGGGACTGATTACCTCATTCTCCTCCTGTTCTTCAAGTTTCTCCTACGTATGGACTGATGACGCCACTGTGTGGCGAAACGTTTCCTCAATAAAGATACCCAAGAGTTGCACATGTGTCTAATTTATCAACATGTCGGTTCTCTGAACCATTCATCTATAATTCATATTGTTGTAATGTTGTTTTTCTCATAATCAAAATATTTTTTGGCCTCTTTTTGTTCACGTGTCACCCAGGCTTAGTTGCTCCGAGAAGTAGAAATGTCTACTATTTGCTTCTGGCTCGGTAGTTTTTTTTTTTTTCAGAACAGTACTCTTCTCCATGCTATGCCAGAAATTCGAAACTTGGTATTGGTGTTCGAAATTGTGAGACACTTGTGATGGTGATGCCCTTTACTCCCTGTACCTTCTTACTAGGCACCTAGCCCTCCACTCCTTGTACCTTCTTACTGGGCACCTAGCCCTCCGCCACCTAATAAACATTTTAAGATGTTCTCCAGTCACCAGGAGCATCAGTCCAGGCGAATGCAACGTTCTCTAGAAAGTTGAAAATCCTTTTCTGGATCTCTTCTTAGATTTAGCGGACTGATCATACAGATTTCCAGATCACCTTGCCGGCCTTATTACCCTCCAACTAAGATTCATTGGAATTGTTGAAGAAATTTTTGCAAGAACTCCTAGGAAATTCTGTAGGGAAATACGATCCCAGATTCACTAAAGACGCCTGTCACTAGCACGTTCTTACACTTTCAGAAGTAAGTTTCGTCCTAAAGAATGCCCACGAGCAACCCATCTAGGACATTCTCTTTACAGAAATGGCTGCTGTAGATTTTTTACAGTTTCCAATTCCGGTAAACGAAATTTCTCGCTTTACTACCATAAGTATCTACCACTTTCGAGACTTTTTTACTTATATCAGTCACCACTTCTGTTACTGGTACACTTTTCGACCCACTGTAGTTGCTTTGTTCCTCGCTGACCCTGTTCACTCCGAGCATAAGGAAATTTGCAGTAAGAAGTCATTGTACTTTCTCTTCACGGAATGCTCGGTCCTAAACTGTGAAATCTAGACGGGATAACATGCAAGATGCAGTTAAGTAAGTTAAAGAGAACATCAAAAAGATCGCGATCATAACTCAGTGCATTGCAGAAAATCGAAAAACATTTGCACACAACTCTGTTAATCCTGCAGACAGTCCCGGTTGAGTTACATTATATCATCCAAAGAACGGCTGATAACTGATGTGACATTACACACACATTTGCCTACTCTGAATGAGTCATACACCCTCTTAGGTGCTGTTCTCTTGCATGGTGCAATCTCCCATAGGGAAACAGACAAGCTCGACTGGAAGAGACTACGACTATAAGTGCCAAACTCTTCTGATAGGGAGACCTTTATTCCTCGGGGTAAAACTTGTGCCATTTTTTTTTATTAAACTCGGTTTCAGGGCCGGATGGTATTGCGGTAAACATCAGAGGAAAAAGTAGGTAAAAAATGTGTGAAGGAGATAGAAACGTAGGTGCATCAACGTCCAGCGTGTTAGATCAGATTGGAGTTTCGGGATTTGACGTTCTGTTGCAGTGTGAAGATAGTAATATCCATGAAGGGATTAAAGGATAAGGGGATAGCCGAACTTTAGTACTGGATGTGGGAATGATGCTGTATGAAATTATTTAGTCTGAGTAGGATGTGGATGCGTGGGTTGTCACTATATTATAAAATTATCGCTCAACTGCAACAGGCAAACTGGAGAGAGTGATAGTGTAGGTGTTTTCTTCTTTGAGTCACCCGACCTTAATGGAAGCAGAAAATATATATAAAAGAAAGCTTAATGAAGGCCACACCGTTAAAAAAAAAAATTATTCCCATCAATTCTGTGTTTTACGTCATGGATATAAGAGCTTGCCAAAATGCGAATAAACCTCGCCATTTGCAAAATTTTTGAGAATTTTACCTGAAAAAATAAATTATGGAATTTGTTTGAAGTGCTTTTTACGCAGTGACAGGAAAAACGGGGGTAAAGAAATGTGGTATTGCCAGTTGAGATCAGTGACACGAAATACATCGGGATAAATTGCGGTCCTTGGGTACAGATGGAATTTTTCCTTAATTTGTTGGCCACCATATATAATATAAATAAGTATATATATATATATATATATATATATATATATATATATATATATATATATATATATATATATATATATATATATATATTCATATATAATGTGTGGGTATGTAATGACCAAGTAGTGTTTGCAAGAGTCGATCCTCTGTTCCTGGTCTCTCCTCTTAATCTACAACCACCTCTTACATTATTGGTTCCTGGTCTCGTAGGCCCTTTAATACCTATTCCTATAACTGTGCATTATTTGCCTCTAACACTTGATCATTTAGTATTTCCTGACGTTCCTGTGGCTCATCCGTGTCTTCAATTTACCCCTGTGAACCCTCGTCCCTATGCCCCTCATAACACAAAACCTGTTTTAAGGCCTCTGAGTATCTTGTAGGTCGTAATCACGTCTCCCGTAATCTTTCTTTCTTCTAAAATCGTCAGCCTTAGTTCCTTTAATTTATCTTCTTAACTCAATCTCTACAGCTGTGGGACTAAGCTTGTTGCAAACTTCTGGAGCTTATGCAGTGTTTGAACAAGCTTAATGAGGAGAGGAGTCCATGTTGGTGCTACATATTTCATGATGGGCCTGACATATGTCATGGTGGTATTGTAGTTGTTGTTGCCAGTTGTCAAAGACATTTGTCGATTAACACTTGACTGTTTTATGTGTTATGTGTGTGAGTGTGAGTGTGAGTGTGAGTGTGTGTGTGTGTGTGTGTGTGTGTGTGTGTGTGTGTGTGTGTGTGTGAGTGTGTGTGTGTGTGTGTGTGTGTGTGTGTGTGTGTGTGTGTGTGTGTGTGTGTGTGTGTGTGTGTGTGTGTGTGTGTGTGTGTGTGTGTGTGTGTGTGTGTGTGTGTGTGTGTGTGTGTGTGCGTGTGTGTGTGTGTGTTTGTGTGTGTGAGGTGTATGTGTGTGAGGTGTGTGTGTGTGTGTTTGTGTATGTGAGGGTGTATATTTATATGTGTGTATTAGTGACGCGAGTACACTCACCCTTCTGCACACAACGTCAGGGCAAACCATAAAACCGGAGGGATAAGCCACATATAAACATTATCAATATGACTAAACGGAACACTGGAACTGGAGTATATACATTAGCTCTAATTGTACATACCAATGTGTACTTACGGTTTGCAAATGCAAACATTAAATCCACACTCGCTGTCAGTATGTTTTCCACTGTGATATGTTGGAATTCAATAAGCCAGTAATAATAGAATTAAATACCTCACGAAGTATTCCGTTACATGTTCGCTTAATAAGATAGTTATTTAATTTTTGCTCCTCTCTTTCCCACGGTGGCTCACCAACCCTAGAGTTACCCAGAGTTCTCTACTACCTTCTTTCCCATTATCCTCGTTCCCACTACCTTCTTTCCCACTGCCTTCGTTCTCATTACCTTCTTTCCCAATACCTTCATTCCCACTGCCATCGCTCCCACTACCTTCTTTCCCACTACCTTCGTTCCCACTACCTTCTTTCCCACTGTCCTCGTTCCCACTACATTATTTCCCACTACCTTCGTTCCCACTACCTTCTTTCTCACTATCCTCGTTCTCACTACCTTCTGTCCCACTACCTTCGTTCCAACTACCTTCTTTCCCACTACCTTCGTTCCCACTAGTATCGTCCCCACTGCCTTCTTTCCCACTACCTTCTTTTGCACTACCTTCTTTCCCACTACCATCTTTCCCACTACCTTCTTTCCCACTACCTTCGTTCCTACTACCATCGTTCCCACTACATTCTCTCCCACTATCTTCGTTCCCACTATCTTCGTCCCCATTACCTTCTTCCCCACTACCTTCTTTCCCCACTACCATCGTTCCCACTACCATCTTTTCCACTACCTTCTTTCCCACTACCATGGTTCCCACTACATTCTCTCCCACTATCTTCGTTCCCACTACCATCGTTCCCACTACCTTCTTTCCCACTACCATAGTTCCCACTACCATCGTTCCCACTTCCTTCTTTCCCACTATCTTCGTTCCCACTACCATCGTTCCCACTACCTTCTTTCCCACTACCATCGTTCCCACTACCTCGTTCCCACTACCTTCTTTCCCACTACCTTCTTTCCCACTAACATCGTTCCCCTACTTTCTTTCCTACTATCTTCGTTCCACTACCTTCTTTCCCACTATCCTCGTTCCCACTACCATCGTCCCCACTACCTTGTTTCCCACTACCATCGTTCCCACTACCATCGTTCCCACTACCTTCTTTCCCACTATCTTCGTTCCCACTGCCATCGTTCCCACTACCTTCTTTCCCAGTACCATCGTTCCCACTACCTTCTTTCCCACTACCATCGTTCCCACTACCATCGTTCTCACTACCTTCTATCCCACTACCATCGTTCCCACTATCTTCTTTCCCACTATCTTCGTTCCCCCTACCATCATTCCCGCTAACTTCTTTCCCACTACCATCGTTCCCACTACATTCTCTCCCACTATATTCTTTCCCACTACCTTCGTTCCCACTACCTTCGTTCCCACTACCATCGTTCCCACTACCTTCTTTCAGACTACCATCGTTCCCACTACATTCTCTCCCACTATCTTCTTTCCCACTACCATCGTTCCCACTACCTTCTTTCCCACTACCTTCGTTCCCACACCCTTCGTTAGCACTACCTTCGTTACCACTACCTTCGTTGCCACTACCATCGTTCCCACTACCTTCTTTCCCACTACCATCGTTCCCACTACCTTCATTACCACTACCCTCGTTGCCACGACCTTCGTTGCCACTATCTTCGTTCCCACTACCTTCGTTCCCACTACCTTCGTTACTACTAACTTCGTTCCCACTACCTTCGTTCCCATTACCTTCGTTGCCACTACCTTCGTTGCCACTACCTTCGTTGCCACTATCTTCGTTCCCACTACCTTCGTTCCTATTACCTTCGTTACCACTAACTTCGTTCCCACTACCTTCGTTGCCACTACCATCGTTCCCACTACCTTAGTTCCTATTACGTTCGTTCTCACTACCTTCGTTGCCACTACTTTCTTTCCCACTACCTTCGTTCCCATTACCTTAGTTGCCACTGTCTTAGTTCCCACTACCTTCTTTCCCACTACCATCGTTCCCACTACCATCGTTCCCACTACCTTCTTTCCCACTATCTTCGTTCCCACTGCCATCGTTTCCACTACCTTCTTTCCCACTACCATCGTTCCCACTACCTTCTTTCCCACTACCATCTTTCCCACTACCATCGTTCCCACTACCTTCTTTCCCACTACCATCGTTGTTCCCACTACCTTCTTTCCCACTATCTTCGTTCCCACTACCATCGTTCCCACTACCTTCATTCCCACTTCCATCGTTCCCACTATCTTCTTTCCCATTATCTTCGTTCCCCCTACCATCGTTCCCACTAACTTCTTTCGCACTACCATCTTTCCCACTACATTCTCTCCCACTATCTTCTTTCCCACTACTATCGTTCCCACTACCTTCTTTCCCGCTACCTTCGTTCCCACTACCTTCGTTGCCACTACCTTCGTTGCCACTGCCCTCGTTGCCACGACCTTCGTTGCCACTACCATCGTTCCCACTACCTTCTTTCCCACTACCATCGTTGCCACTACCTTCGTTGCCACTACCCTCGTTGCCACGACCTTCGTTGCCACTATCTTCGTTCCCACTACCTTCGTTCCCACTACCATCGTTACCACTAACTTCGTTGCCACTACCTTCGTTGCCACTACCTTCGTTTCCACTACCTTCGTTCCCATTAATTTCGTTGCCACTACCTTCGTTGCCACTACCTTCGTTGCCACTAACTTCGTTCCCACTACCTTCGTTGCCACTACCATCGTTCCCACTACCTTAGTTCCTATTACCTTCGTTGCCACTACCTTCGTTCCCACTACCTTCGTTTTCGTTCCCACTACCTTCGTTGCCACTACTTTCTTTCCCACTACCTTCGTTCCCATTACCTTAGTTGCCACTGTCTTCGTTCCCACTACCTTCGTTCCCACTACCTTCGTTACCATTAACTTCGTTCCCACTACCATCGTTCCCGCTACCTTCTTTCTCACTACCATCGTTCCAACTACCATCGTTCCCACTACCTTCTTTCCCACTATCATCGTTCCCACTACCATCGTTCCCACTACCTTCTTTCCCACTATCTTCGTTCCCACTGCCATCGTTTCCACTACCTTCTTTCCCACAACCATCGTTCCCACTACCTTCTTTCCCACTACCATCTTTCCCACTACCATCGTTCCCACTACCTTCTTTCCCACTACCATCGTTCCCACTACCTTCTTTCCCACTATCTTCGTTCCCACTACCATCGTTCCCACTACCTTCATTCCCACTACCATCGTTCCCACTATCTTCTTTCCCATTATCTTCGTTCCCCCTACCATCGTTCCCACTAACTTCTTTCCCACTACCATCTTTCCCACTACATTCTCTCCCACTATCTTCTTTCCCACTACTATCGTTCCCACTACCTTCTTTCCCACTACCTTCGTTCCCACTACCTTCTTCCCCACTACCATCGTTCCCACTACCTTCGTTGCCACTACCTTCGTTGCCACTACCTTCGCTGCCACTACCTTCGTTGCCACTATCTTCGTTGCCACAACCTTCGTTCCCACTACCTTCGTTACCACTAACTTCGTTCCCACTACCTTCGTTGCCAATACCATCGTTCCCACTACCTTCGTTCCCATTACCTTCGTTGCCACTACCTTCGTTGCCACTACCTTCGTTGCCACTATTTTCGTTCCCACTACCTTCGTTCCCACTACCTTCGTTACCACTAACTTCGTTCCCACTACCTTCGTTGCCACTACCATCGTTCCCACTACCTTCGTTCCCATTACCTTCGTTGCCACTACCTTCGTTCCCACTAACTTCGTTACCACTAACTTCGTTCCCACTACCTTCGTTGCCACTACCATCGTTCCCACTACCTTCGTTCCCATTACCTTCGTTGCCACTACCTTCGTTCCCACTACCTTCGTTACCCCTAACTTCGTTCCCATTAACTTATTTTCCACTACCATCGTTCCCACTACATTCTTTCTCTCTACCATCGTTCCCACTACCTTCGTTACCACTACCTTCTTTCCCTCTACCAACGATCCCACTATCTTCGTTACCACTACCTTCTTTCCCTGTACCATCGTTCCCACTATCTTCGTTACCACTACCTTCTTTCCCTCTACCATCGTTCCCACTACCTTCGTTACCTCTGCCTTCTTTCCCTCTACCATCGTTCTCACTATCTTCCTTACCGCTACCTTCTTTCCCTCTACAATCGTTCCCACTACCTTCGTTACCACTACCTTCGTTACCACTACCTTCTTTCCCTCTACCATGGCTCGCACTATCTTCGTTACCACTTCCTTCGTTACCACTACCTTCTTTTCCTCTACCATCGCTCGCACTATCTTCGTTACCACTTCCTTCGTTACCACTACCTTCTTTCCCACTAGTATCGTTCCCACTACCTTCGTTACCACTACCTTTTTTCCCTCTACCATCGTTCCCACTATCTTCGTTACCACTACCTTCGTTACCACTACCTTCTTTTCCTCTACCATCGTTCGCACTATCTTCGTTACCACTACCTTCTTTCCGACTATCTTCGTTTCCCCTACCTTCACTCCCAGTACCTTCACTCCCACCACCTTTACTCCCACTTCCTTCACTTCCACTACCTTCACCCCCACTACCTTCACTCCCACTACCTTCACTCCCACTTCCATCATTCCCACTACCTTCACACCCACTACCTTCACTCCCACTAACTTCACTCAAACTTTCCTCACTCCCGCTACTTTCACTCCCACTACTTTCACTCCCGCTACTTTCACTCTCACTACTTTCACTCCCACTACCTTCACTCCCACTAACTTCGCTCAAACTTTTTTCACTCCCACTACTTTCACCCCCACTACCTTCACTCCCACTTCCTTCATTCCCACTACTTTCACTCCCACTACCTCCAATCCCACTACATACACACGCACTACCTTCACTCATACTTTCTTCACTCCCACTACCTTCACTCCCACTACCTTCACTCCCACTACCTTCACTCCCTCTACTTTCACTCCCACTTCCTTCATTCCCACTACCTTCACTCCCACTACCTTCAATCCCACTACCTTCACTCCCACTACCTTCACTCTCACTACATTCACTCCCAGTACTTTCACTCCCACTACCTTCACTCTCACTACATTCACTCCCAGTTCTTTCACTCCCAGTACTTTCACTCCCACTACTTTCACTCCCACTACCTTCACTCCCATTACCATCACTCCCACTACCTTCACTCTCACTACCGTCACTCCCACTACCTTCATTCCCACTACCTTCACTATCACCACCTTCACTCCTACTACCTTCACTCCCACTAGCTTCACTCCCCCTACTTTCACTCCCACTACTTTCACTTTCACTACTTTCACTCCCACTGCCTTCACTCCTACTAACTTCACTCAAACTTTCTTCACTCCCACTACTTTCACACCCACTACCTTCACTCCCACGTCCTTCATTCCCACTACCTTCACTCCCACTACCTCCAATCCCACTACCTTCACACCTGCTACCGTCACCCCCACTACCTTCACTCCCACTATCTTCACTCCTACTACCTTCACTCCCTCTACCTTCACTCCCACTTCCTTCATTCCCACTACCTTCACTCTCACTACCTTCAATCCCACTACATACACACGCACTACCTTCACTCCGTCTACCTTCACTCCTACTTCCTTCACTCCCACCACCTTCACTCCCACTCCCTTCACTCTTACTACCTTCACTCCCTCTACTTTCACTCCCACTTCCTTCATTCCCACTACCTTCACTCCCACTACCTTCACTCCCACTACCTTCACTCCCAGTACTTTCACTCCCACTACCTTCACTCTCACTACCTTCACTCTCACTACCTTCACTCTCACTACCTTCACTCTCACTACCTTCACTCTCACTACCTTCACTCTCACTACCTTCACTCTCACTACCTTCACTCTCACTACCTTCACTCTCACTACCGTCACTCCCACCACCTTCACTCCCACTACCTTCACTCCCACTACCTTCACTCCCACTACCTTCACTCCCACTACCTTCACTCCAACTACCTTCACTCCCACTACCTTCACTCCCACTACCTTCACTCCCACTACCTTCACTCCTACTACCTTCACTCCCAGTACTTTCACTCCCACTACCTTCACTCCCACTACCTTCACTCCCACAACCTTCACTCCCACTGCCTTCACTCCCACTCCCTTCACTCTCCCTACCTTCACTCCCACTACCTTCACTCCACCACCTTCACCCCCACTACCTTCACTCCTACTACCTTCCCTCCCACTATCTTCACTCCCACTACCTTCACTCCCACTACCTTCACTCTCACTACCTTCGCTCCCAATACCTTCACTCCCACTACCTTCGCTCCCACTACCTTCGCTCCCACTACCTTCACTCCCACTAAATTCACTCTCCACTACCTTCACTCCCACTAAACTTCCATTACCTTTACTCCCACTACCTTCACTCCCACTACCTTCACTCCCACCACCTTCACTCCCACTACCTTTACTCCCACTACCTTCACTCCCACTAACTTAACTCTTTCTACCTTCACTCTCACTACCGTCACTCCCACTACCTTCACTTCCACTACCTTCACTCCCACTACCTTCACTCACACTACCTTCATTCCCACTACCTTCACTCCCCCTACCTTCCCTCCCTCTTCCTTCACTCTACCTTCACTCCCACTACTTTCATTCCCACTACATTCACTCCAACTACCTTCACTCCCACTACCTTCACTCCCTCTACCTTCACTCTCACTACCGTCACTCCCACTACCTTCACTCCCACTACCTTCACTCCCACTACTTTCACTCCCACTACCTTACCTTCATTCCCACCACCTTCACTCCCACTACCTTCACTCCCACTACCTTCACTCCCACTACCTTCACTCCTTCTACCTTCACTCTCACTACCGTCACTCCCACTACCTTCACTCCCACCACCTTGACTCCCACTACCTTCACTCCCACTACCTTCACTCCCACTACCTTCACTCCCACTTCCTTCATTCCCTCTACCTTCACTCTCACTACAGTCACTCCCACTACCTTCACTCTCACTACCTTCACTCCCACTACCTTCATTCCCACTACCTTCACTCCCACTACCTTCACTCCCTCTACCTTCACTCTCACTACCGTCACTCCCACTACCTTCACTCCCACTACCTTCACTCCCACTACTTTCACTCCCACTACCTTCACTCCCACTACCTTCACTCCCTCTACCTTCACTCTCACTACCGTCACTCCCACTACCTTCACTCCCACAACCTTCACTCCCACTACCTTCACTCCCACTACCTTCACTCCCACTACCTTCACTCCCACTACCTTCACTCCCACTACCTTCACTCCCACTACCTTCACTCCCACTACCTTCACTCCCTCTACCTTCACTCTCACTTCCGTCACCCCCACTACCTTCACTCCCACTACCTTCACTCCCACTACTTTCACTCCCACTATCTTCACTCCCAATACCTTCACTCCGTCTACCTTCACTCTCACTACCGTCACTCCCTGTACCTTCACTCCCACCACCTTAACTCTTACTACCTTCACTCCCACTGCCTTCACTCCCACTACCTTCACTCCCACTACCTTAACTCCCTCTACCTTCACTCTCACTACCGTCACTCCCACTACCTTCACTCCCACCACCTTCACTCCCACTACCTTCACTCCCACTACCTTCACTCCCACTACTTTCACTCCCACTACCTTCACTCCCACTACCTTTACTCCCTCTACCTTCACTCTCACTACCGTCACTCCCACTACCTTCACTCCCACCACCTTCACTCCCACTACCTTCATTCCCACTACCTTCACTCCCACTACCTTCACTCCCACTACATTCACTCTCTCTACCTTCACTGCCACTACCTTCACTCCCACTACCTTCACTCCCACTACCTTCACTCCCTCTACCTTCACTCTCACTTCCGTCACTCCCACTACCTTCACTCCCTCTACCTTCACTCCCACTACTTTCACTCCCACTACACTCCCAGTACCTTCACTCCGTCTACCTTCACTCTCACTTCCGTCACTCCCACTAACTTCACTCCCACCACCTTCACTCCCACTACCTTCACTCCCACTACCTTCACTCCCACTACCTTCACTCCCTCTACCTTCACTCTCACTACCGTCACTCCCACTACCTTCACTCCCACCACCTTCACTCCCACTACCTTCACTCCCACTACCTTCACTCCCACTACCTTCACGCCCACTACCTTCACTCCCACTACCTTCACTCCCAGTACCTTCACTCTCACTACCGTCACTCCCACTACCTTCACTCCCACTACCTTCACTGCCACTGCCTTCACTCCCACTACCTTCACTCCCACTACCTTCACTCCCTCTACCTTCACTATCACTACCGTCACTCCCACTACCTTCACTCCTACTACCTTCACTCCCACTACTTTCACTCCCACTACCTTCACTCCCACTACCTTCACTCCCTCTACCTTCACTCTCACTACCGTCACTCCCACTACCTTCACTCCCACCACCTTCACTCTTACTACCTTCACTCCCACTGCCTTCACTCCCACTGCCTTCACTCCCACTACCTTAACTCCCTCTACCTTCACTCTCACTACCGTCACTCCCACTACCTTCACTCCCACCACCTTCACTCCCACTACCTTCACTCCCACTGCCTTCACTCCCACTACCTTCACTCCCACTACCTTCACTCCCTCTACCTTCACTCTCACTACCGTCACTCCCACTGCCTTCACTCCCACTACCTTCACTCCCACCACCTTTTCTCCCACTACCCTCACTCCCACTACCTTCACTCCCACTACCTTCACTCCCACTACCTTCACTCTCACTACCGTCACTCCCACTACCTTCACTCCCACTACCTTCACTCCCACTACTTTCACTCCCACTACCTTCACTCCCACTACCTTCACTCCCTCTACCTGCACTCTCACTACCGTCACTCCCACTACATTCACTCCCACTACCTTCACTCCCACTACCTTAACTCCCTCTACCTTCACTCTCACTACCGTCACTCCCACTACCTTCACTCCCACAACCTTCACTCCCACTACCTTCACTCCCACTACCTTCACTCACACTACCTTCACTCCCACTACCTTCACTCCCTCTACCTTCACTCTCACTACCGTCACTCCCACTACCTTCACTCCCAGTACCTTCACTCCCACCACCTTCACTCCCACTACGTTCACTCCCACCACCTTCACTCCCACTACCTTCACTCCCACTACCTTCACTCTCACTACCTTCACTCCCTCTACCTTCACTCCCTCTACCTTCACTCTCACTACCGTCACTCGCACTACCTTCACTCCCACTACCTTCACTCCCACCACGTTCACTCCCACTACCTTCACTCCCACTACCTTCACTCCCACTACCTTCACTCTCACTACCTTCACTCCCACTACCTTCACTCCCACCACCTTCACCCCCACTGCCCTCACTCCCACAACTTTCACTCCCACTACCTTCACTCCCACTACCTTCACTCCCACTACCTTCACTCTCACTACCTTCACTCTCACTACCTTCACTCTCACTACCTTCACTCTCACTACCTTCACTCTCACTACCTTCACTCTCACTACCTTCACTCTCACTACCTTCACTCTCACTACCTTCACTCTCACTACCTTCACTCTCACTACCTTCACTCTCACTACCTTCACTCTCACTACCTTCACTCCCACCACCTTCACTCCCACTTCCTTCTCTCCCACTACCTTCACTCTCACTACCTTCACTCCCACTACCTTCACTCCCACTACCTTCACTCCCACCACCTTCACTCCCACTACCTCCACTCCCACTACCTTCCCTCCCACT
Organism: Cherax quadricarinatus; assembly: GCF_038502225.1. NCBI lineage: Eukaryota > Metazoa > Arthropoda > Malacostraca > Decapoda > Parastacidae > Cherax > Cherax quadricarinatus. Next base: position 21,395,715 of record NC_091301.1, on the reverse strand, counting down.
ACCTTCACTCCCACTACCTTCACTCCCACCACCTTCACTCCCACTACTTTCACTCCCACTACCTTCACTCCCACTACCTTCCCTCCCACTACCTTCACTCCCATTACCTTCACTCCCACCACCTTCACTCCCACTACTTTCACTCCCACTACCTTCACTCCCACGACCTTCACTCCCACCACCTTCACTCCCACCACCTTCACTCCCACTACTTTCACTCCCACTACCTTCACTCCCACTATCTTCACTTCCACTACCTTCACTCCCACCACCTTCACTCCCACCACCTTCATTCCCACTACTTTCACTCCCACTACCTTCACTCCCACTATCTTCACTCCCACCACCTTCACTCCCACTACCTTCACTCCCACTACTTTCACTCCCACTACCTTCACTCCCACTACCTTCACTTCCACTACCTTCACTCCCACCACCTTCACTCCCACCACCTTCACTCCCACTACTTTCACTCCCACTACCTTCACTCCCACCACCTTCACTCCCACTACCTTCACTCCCACTACCTTCACTCTCACTACCTTCACTCCCACTACTTTCACTCCCACTACCTTCACTCCCACTACCTTCACTCCCACTACCTAATAATCAGCACCCTCGTCCCCAGTACTCTATAAAAAATTTAAATACAGGATAGTCTAAGTTTTGCCTTAAACGCTGTAGGCCTTCAGATTATTGCATACAATATACAGTAATTTTGAAATTAAGATTTGTATTTGCCTCTGTATGTCCCACCACTCCAGCCCATTCCGCTCTTGTCCCCATTAACTAGTCGAATCACTCCTGCCAGATTACCTACCCATTCACCATTCCCATGACCTCAGTCCTAACCAACTCCGATATTATGACAGTGATGTCGGTGATGGATCGACTAAGACGAAACACTTCAATGTTTTATTTTCATTAATGTGAAATTATTATATACCGAAGTTGGGCATCTGTAGTATACTGTTTGGCTGTTCTAAATGGGTGGGTTCCCTTCTTATATCCCATCCCATAGGATGGGTTTTCCAGTATTATCCAATCCCATAGGATGGGGTTTCTAGCAATATCCAGTCCCATTGGATGGAGTTTCCAGTAATATCCAGTCCCATAGGATGGGGTTTCCAGTAATATCTAATCCCATAGGATGGGGTTTCCAGTAATATCCAGTCCCATAGGGTGGGGTTTCCAGTAATATCCAGTCCCATAGGATGGGGTTTCCAGTAATATCCAATCCCATAGGATGGGGTTTCCAGTAATATCCAATCCCATAGGATGGGGTTTCCAGTAATATCCAATCCCATAGGATGGGGTTTCCAGTAATATCCAATCCCATAGGATGGGGTTTCCAGTAATATCCAGTCCCATAGGATGGTGTTTCCAGTAATATCCAATCCCATAGGATGGGGTTTCCAGTAATATCCAGTCCCATAGGATGAGGTTTCCAGTAATATCCAATCCCATAGGATGGGGTTCCAGTAATATCCAATTCCATAGGATGGGGTTTCCAGTAATATCCAATTCCATAGGATGGGTTTTCCATTAATATCCAATTCTATAGGATGGATTTCCAGTAATATCCAATCCCATAGGATGGGGTTTCCAATAATATCCAATCCCATAGGATGGGGTTTTCAGTAATATCCAATTCCATATGATGGGGTTTCCAGTAATATCCAATTCCATAGGATGAGTTTTCCAGTAATATCCAATCCCATAGGATGGGGTTTCCAGTAATATCCAGTCCCATAGGATGAGGTTTCCAGTAATATCCAATCCCATAGGATGGGGTTTCCAGTAATATCCAATTCCATAGGATGGGGTTTCAAGTAATATCCAATTCCATAGGATGGGGTTTCCATTAATATCCAATTCCATAGGATGGGTTTCCAGTAATATCCAATCCCATAGGATGGGGTTTCCAATAATATCCAATCCCATAGGATGGGGTTTTCAGTAATATCCAATTCCATATGATGGGGTTTCCAGTAATATCCAATTCCATAGGATGAGTTTTCCAGTAATATCCAATCCCATAGGATGGGGTTTCCAGTAATATCCAGTCCCAAAGGGAAGGGTTTCCAGTAATATCCAGTTCCACAGGATGGAGTTTCCAGTAATATCCAATTTCATTGGATGGGGTTTCCATTAATATCCAATTCCATTGGAAGGGGTTTCCAGTAATATCCCATCCCACTGGATGGGGGTTTCTTTCACAGTTTTTTTTTATTGTATCACGTGAGGAATTCTATCACTCAGAGCTGGTAGACTTAAGTCGACGGGGATATCGTCGACGCAGTCTACTCATGCATCGCGACCATCGTCAAGACCATGATATTCCCCTCAGTGGGAGGTTATCTGATGCTGGTGAGGGTCTCTTGATTCAAGGTACTGGATATATGCTCCACTTTCCTAGATGGAGTCTAATCGCCTCCCTTTCCCCTAGCCGCTGTATAACATCTACGGGTTTAAAATTGGAGAACACTTCTGAAATCGTCAGTAATGACAACTGAGGTTTAACACGAGTAAAGAAGAGATAGCAACGGTGCATTATTAACACATAAAATAATTATCCGGAAAAAAAGCGACAAGCTTTTTCACGAATGAGAGACTGGAATATAATGCATTCTATGTATGTATATATATATATATATATATATATATATATATATATATATATATATATATATATATATATATATATATATATATATATATATATATATATATATATATATATATATATATATATATATATATATATATATATATATATATATATATATATATATATATATATATTATATGTATATATATATATATATATATATATATATATATATATATATATATATATATATATATATATATATATATATATATACATACATGTATATGTATATATATATATATATATATATATATATATATATATATATATATATATATATATATATATATATATACATGTATATATATATATATATATATATATATATATATATATATATATATATATATATATATATATATATATATATATATAATGTATTAAAGATCATGAATTTCCTCCAGCTCCTCCGAAGCCGGACGCGAGCCAAGTATGCAGCAAGCATTTCCCCTCTGGATGGCCACGCTGAGGCGCTGGAACATGAAAGTGGCTGCCCTTGGGTCACTGGTGGTGTCGATGAGTCTGAAATCCAATTCTTTAAGGAAACGTGTGACAATTTTTCCCCATGATCCCAAGGTCTCTGATCCCACTGGGACAAATTGATACTGTTGGCTTATGTCCCTGTACTTGCTGATCTTGTACTCCTCCCTGTGGTCAGCAGCTCCTCCCTGTCGCCCAACACTGTGATGGATATAGGTGTCAGCCAGTGTGGACACACAGGTATAGTCCCATGCTAAGTGCTTGCCATTCTTCCAAGGATAGATGGTGATCCCATTGGGGCGGTTTGCTGGGTTGTGGGTATTGTTGGCTGCTAGTGATCGGGGCTCCCTCTAGGCTGGGAATGCAGCTGTAGCAAGGGTTCTCTTTATGATGTCGTTGATCTCATTGTGTCTTGCATGCCAGCCCTTGTTTTTGGAACAGTTAAGACCATGTAGACCATATTGGTCTGCTTGCGCTTCGCCGCAAATGCACATATATTCTGTGTGAATTGGGGCAGCAAGGCGCAGAACCACTGCAATACGGAGGGTCTTAGGGTCGAGGCTCGTTCCCATTGCCGATCTGGGAACTGTTTGGAGGAAGTCCTCGGAGTGAGGTGCGCTCACAGCCTGGAGGCGGGCAGTCTCCCTATCTGATGTTGCGGCCCTGAGCATGTTGGCAAGTACCTTTTCAGCCAACGCGCCATCCCAGGTTGACTGTAAGCCAGTGCTGCACTAGGGTTTGGTGCTGGAGCAGCAAGAGTCTCCCATTCAGTGATGGCACTGGCGTAGCAAGGGTTCTGTATTCCTGCTGAGTCACTGAGGTTATCAGGAAGAATTTATCTCATCAATTCGTTTGATGCTGTGGAAGAGGATAGGAAAGCTGGTAGAGCAATCTGGGAGGATCTGCGTACTCCTAGTCCTCCAAGCCTGACCGGAAGTGAGGCTTGCAGCCACTGTCCATCTTCAAGGGAAAGATTCAATACACTCTCTACCGTGGTGTTAAGGAGAGAGTCATATTCCTTGAATATATATATATATATATATATATATATATATATATATATATATATATATATATATATATATATATATATATGTATATATATATATATATATATATATATATAAGAGAGAGGGTAGGGGCAGGAAGGGTGGGAGAGAACAGCTATCTTGTAAGGCGTAAATCTAATTATCATCACAACCGAGGGAGCATCCGCGTCTCAATCAGGCAGAAACAGATTTTCCCCTTTTTTTCCTTTCTCTCTCTCTCTCTCTCTCTCTCCCAAGTGCTCACCACGTTGCCCTAAACTCAATTCTACCCAAGAATCCCACAAAATCCCAAAGTTATCCGTTTTTACTGCCTCTTGTTCAATCCTCCCGCCTTATTTCCATGAATAGCCAATCAGACAGCCGCCCTGGCGTGACGTCATGGATTAGTCAAGGAGGATTTATAGACGGAGGACAGCCATCAAACCGATGGAACTCTGGAGAGGTTCAAGGACCATCAATCCTCTTTAATCCTCTTTACATCATGATTCTCTCTGTTTCAGGAGAATGTTAGGTGGGAGGGGAAATGTGATGAGAAGGCAGAATGGTGTTGGATTGTCTCTTCTCGACCCGTCTCAAGGGAGAGCTGGGCCAATGTTATTTGGGTTAAGGATTATTGTGAGTCGAGTTAAACTTGGAGAAATGGAAGGGAGAAGGGGAAGAAGAGAGAGAGAGAGAGAGAGAGAGAGAGAGAGAGAGAGAGAGAGAGAGAGAGAGAGAGAGAGAGAGAGAGATACAGTCAGAGAAGTTTAGCATAACTGGATTCATCAAAAACGTGGAAGAGAATAGAGCAGGGGTGGGAAAGGAAAAGAAGAAGATAAGGAGGTATAGGAAGAAGAAGACAGAAGTGTATAAAAAAAAACAGTTTCCACATATAAACATACCACTAGACCATATATTAATTCCGAGGTTATATGCTGAGGAAAAAAACTAAATGCAGTTTTGTGTGCAGGTTCTTGCTGAAAAACGCTGTGTGACCCTTGTGAGCTTAGCGCATAGTTACGATAATAATAATAATAATAATAATAACGCTGAAAAAAAGACGACAGGACAAAAAGAAAAAAAATGGCTTAGGCAATCGTGTGCCATTCTAAAAAATAAAAAACGCTTGGATGTTTAACGACAATAGTGTTCAACTTTATTTTAGCATTATTACTGTTAAAAGTATACATTACACATGATCGTAAATGTGACAACAAAACGCAGGAACTGTATAGGATTGAATACCACCGTCCACACGAGCGTGAAGCTGAGACTAGCACAGCACTACCCTACATAATAGTAATCCCAACTAGATCTCGTAAGCCTATGGCTTGTCATAGTTACCCCCCCCCCATAAAACAATCCCCTCCCTATTACCCAGAGTTATTGTCAGTACTGGGGAGCGCAATTGATGACTACACTGGGACCTATTACAACCCATAGATTCAGTTCACAAATAAGCCGCACACTTAGGAAAGGCGTTTCGGTCCCTTCTGGACTATTATCAAGTCGTAACTAAGCGAGAGGAAAAAAAGCAAAGACCAGAAAACATGTCGGAGACTTTTTCGAGACCTGGTGCTATATTTATCAAAGATTCTCTTTTCAGGTGAGTAGGATTCACAGAAATTACACTGTGTATTTCTGATCCCTCGAAATGTCACAAAAAGATTAATATTTGTTATTCTTAATTAAATTAGATTAACTTTTATTTCCGAATAATTAACTGAGGACAACGACATTAATAAAAGAAAATGGGTAGCTTACATCTGGCAGCGCGGGACTTGTCGATAAGATAAGATAAGATTTCGTTCGGATTTTTAACCCCGGAGGGTTAGCCACCCAGGATAACCCAAGAAATCAAAAGTCTAAATTTCCATTGGGGTCCTTAATCTTGTCCCCCAGGATGCGACCCACACCAGTCGACTACAGGTACCTATTTGCTGCAGAACAGGACAACAGGTGTAAGGAAACGTGTCGAAATGTTTGAATCGACCCGGGCCCTCCGTGTGTGAAGCATTTCTAACACACATTTTTTCACTATTTAAAAGATACTGAAGGATGAGTTGCTTCCGGGGCGTTGATTAGGTCCCAAATACACCTTAGACAACTTGTAACTTTCATGATATGGTGAAATTCTCTTTTCCCATCTGCTTCACAATACATCCAGCCGTATGAGGCAGGTGAACGGTTTCTGCTGTACGAGCCACCAGTTCGCCCAGCGTTTGAGTAAATACAGTTTCTTGAAAATATTGAAGGTCTGAATTAGATCTCTTCTTTTATTTCTTCTTCGCAGGATTTCTCTCTGGACGAGAGTGAGAGCTCAGTCACTCTTCTCTTCCTTCAGTTGATCTTAATCCTTGTTGTAATTTGGGTATCAGAAACGCAAAGCCGCTTAGCATTCTGCAAACATTGTTAATTTTAGAAGCTATTTTATGCAGTTAATGCTGTTAATTATAATCGTTCAAAGGTCCTTCTGTTTTATTTTGGCAGTCGGTTTCGCTCTGTTAGATTCTTCAAGTCATGACTTGATAAAACTGAACCGTGGTCTACAACGTTTACATTGTCTTCAGAGAGAGAGAGAGAGAGCTGTGTGGTAGGACTGGACATTGCTGGTGCTGTCGACCGAATGTTGCACCAGGGCCTCTTGGCAAAACTGCCAGCACTGGGAACTGCAGGCTCTACACTATGTCTCTTCAGTGATTACCTTCATGGTAGATCTCTAAGGATACTTCTCAATGGAACAGAAACAGCACGACATCCAATTGGGGCAAGTGTTCAACAAGGAAGTATGCTGGGACCATTGTTATGGAATGTCTACTTCAATGACCTTCAGCTCATCCCAGAATCCCATGCATAGGCAGAAGACTGTACTCTGATATTTACTTATCCAAGAGAAAAAATGCCAGCGGATCTAAGCTACATCAGTCACCAGCTAAGAGCTATATCAGCTTGGGGAAACCGATGGCGGGTAACATTTGCACCTGAGAAAATACAAATGATGATGGTCTCTAGGCACCATGATGGTAATACCAGAGCAGTGGTAAGTATGAATGAGAGAGTGTTGGTACCTGAGGAAGCAGTTGATATCCTTGGGGTGAAATTTGACTGCAAACTGACCGTGAAGAACCACGTTGTAAATCTTGCAAACAAGGCAGCCAGGGAGCTTACAACACTTCGGCGTATCTCGCATCTGCTTGACAGGAAGGGTTGCAAGACTTTGTATGAGGTACAAGTATGCTCACACCTTGAATATGCTCCACTGTCTTGGTTTTCCTGCCCCTCCCCCCTCTCATCTGTGACTGCTTGACAGAGTAGAAAACAGAACAAGACGTTTCATCTCTCGCCTGGACCCATCCTGGATAGCTCTGTCATTTCAGAAGAGCCTTCACCATAGGAGGGATGTGGGTGGTCTTACTGTTATGTACTAGGCCAACACTGTCAAATTACCACACTTGGATCCACTTCGAGGACAGCGAGAAGCAAGCTTCTATACCACATGACGGGCAGAAAGCAGCAACTTCATTCTGGCTGTACCCTTCTCCAGAACATCACTTCATCTGAGATCATTGATCCCCAGGATAACTCGAGTATGGAACACATTTGTACAGCATAATGATATCATCGAGATAAAGTCAGTTGATCAAATGAAAATGCTGTAACAATAAAAATGCTTTCAAATGAGCTGATGTAGGTAACAGCTCTTAACTTGTCAATAAAGGTAGTCATCCTTAATTTGTCATTAGCTTGTTAATAAGGTTAGGGATTCTTAACCTACCCGTGTCAAACCCTGTGTAAAGAGAGAGAGAGAGAGAGAGAGAGAGAGAGAGAGAGAGAGAGAGAGAGAGAGAGAGAGAGAGAGAGAGAGAGAGAGAGAGAGAAGGGGGAAGGGAATGTGACCACTTACAGGGGGAAGGGAATGTGACCACTGATAGGGGGAAGGGACGGAGACATTAATGTTACTATCAGATAGGGCATTAATCAGGATGATCACCATGATGTACGTACAATCCCACATGTGCCCACCCGCTGTCCACCCCACCCACCCAGTCACTTGCTAGCCAACCACTCAGCTTGCCCACCCGTTTACTAGCGAAGAAGTTTTAGCATATAAACCTTATAATGTGTATAGTGTGTAACTTGCTTATTGAAAACTTGGTTATCGAAAGAAGGTCCAACTGGGTTAATTCAAGAATAATATAAAAGTAATCTTGTATACTTTTAAGTATAGAAGAGGTGATGAGTTGGGTTTTCTGGTAGACACTCTTCACTTGGTCATGGACATGGCCGCAGGAGCGATGACCCCCGGAAAACCCTCCCGGTAGGTAGACCTCCTTCCCCTCCCAACAAATATTGTTGGACTAAAACTTATTTGTGTTTAGTAGAAGATATTTGATTAGTTACTTTTAGCTGAAATTGGAGAAACATAGATTTTCTTTAAGAAGACGGTGAGTGATAGGAGAGATCTACTGAGTGAGACGGGCTCCGCCGGACTGAATTTGGAGAATAAAAAGTAGAAGATTAAATGTGAGAAGCAATCCACTTTGTCCATTGTTACCCCTTCCTCCCGGTTCGTCTAGCAATATTACCTCACTTGTTAATATTGAAGTGTTGGATTGCATTTATGGTAGCAATTAAGCAAGAAAATCTCTATTAGGTAATATATATGGGGACTCAGATTCAAATTGAAGTATCCAGGAAGTCGCCAAGTATTCGTAAAATATTACCTGATCTTTCTCACGTTGATTTCCAATTACATTTGATCTATTTATTATGCTAAGATTATTATTATCACTACTACTACTATTATTATCAATTATTATTATTATTATTATTATTATTATTATTATTATTATTATTATTATTATTATTATTATTATTATTATTATTAAGGTGGAAGAGTGAATGATTTGGTGATTTGTGGATAGTGGTGAACCGATGCAGTAATTAACCTGTGCTCCAAGTCAAGAGAATCGCTCTGTTCTATTATATTTATTGCAGTTAAGTTCCTGGTGGAAATAGGGTGATTCCTAAGATGGGATCTGACAGGCCAACAAGGCAGCCCGCCCGCCCACTCCCCCTGGGACTGTAAGGGCAATTGATATACAGGAGTCCACGTACAAGTGAAACAAGTTTCATTATTAAAAATGAATAAAATATAGTCACACCAGCTGCTGCACCCCAGTGAATGATTTAGCTGAGCTGCAGTGACAAATATAGGAAGAGCAATGCTGCTCTCGGCATTTTCCCAGGGAAGAATAAATCCACGAACCAGTAGCAGACTATTGCATCCTTCACCGTATCAAGTCTAATTATAATTAATGTGAAATACTGCGTAACACTGGGAATAATATAATGATTATGGTAATATAAAGAGTGAGCCCAAATAGCCTTGACCCCAGCATATTTATGTCGTGCCGAATGGGTAAAACTGGTCAATTAGCAAGTACTCATTTAAAATTAAGTCCTTTCTAAAATTTTCTCTTATATATTTAAAGATATGCTTTTGTCATTCATGTTAATGTAAAAATTAATAATTTTGTACCAAAAGAACCTCAGAAAACTTATCTAACCTTATTATAAGAAGCGCAATTTAATTTAACCTATTACTTTTTTTTATTATTAACACATCGGTCGATTCCCACCAAGGCAGGGTGGCCCGAAAAAGAAAAACTTTCACCACCATTCGCTCTCTTGTCAAAGGTGCGCTTACACTACAGTTATAAAACTGAAACATTAACACCCGTCTTTCAGAGTGCAGACACTGAACTCCCCATCTCCAGGACTCAAGCTCAGCCTGCCGGTTTCCCTGAATCCCTTCATAAATATTACCCTACTCACACTCCGACAGCACGTCAAGTCCTTAAAACCATTTGTATCCATTCGCTCCTATCTAACATGCTCACTTATGCCTGCTGGAAGTCCAAGCCCCTCGCTCACAAAACCTCCTTTACATTCTCCCTCCAACCTTTCCTAGGCCGACCTCTACCCCAGCTTCCCTCCACTACAGATTTATTTTGTTCCATTCTCTCTAAATGTCTGAAGCACCTCAACAACCCCTCCTCAGCCCTCTGGATAATAGTTTTGGTAATACTGCACCTCCTAATTTCCAAACTACGAATTCTCTGCATTACATTCACACCACACATTCCTCTCAGACATGACATCTCCACTGCCTCCAGCCTTCTCCTTGTTGCAACATTCACCACCCATACTTCACACCCATCTAAGAGCGTTGGTATAATTATACTCACATACATTCCTCTTTTTGCTTCTCTGGGCAAAGTTCTTTGTCTCCACAGACTCCTCAGTGCACCACTCACCTTTTTCCGCTCGTCAATTCTATGATTCACCTCATCTTTCATAGATTCATCTGTTGACATGTCCACTCCTGAATATCCGAATACATTCGCCTCCTCCATACTCTCTCCCTCCAACCTGATATCGTCTTCCCTTACCTGACTTTTTTGTTATCCTCATCACCTTACTCTTTCCTATATTCACTTTCAATTTTCTTCTTTTACACACCATACCAAACTCATCCACCAACCTCTGCAACTTCAGAATCTCCAAATAGTACAGTGTCGTCAGCAAAGAGCAACTGTGACAACTCCCACTTTGTGTTAGATTTTTTTTATCTTCAAACCCCAAACCTCTTGCCAACACCCGAGCATTCCCTTCTCTTACATCCCCATCTATTAACATACTGAACCAGCTAAATATATTTTAGAGAAGTTTACAGTAATTTAATAATAAACAAACATAATGAAATATGTTTTTTCATTAGGTTCAGAATGATTTTTGCGAAATTATTGCATACACAAATTTTCGTTTTCCTTATTCGGCAAGAAGAGCGTTGTTATTTAAGCCAAAATATTCTGAAATCACCTGTTTACTGTGATCTTATTGCATATATATATATATATATATATATATATATATATATATATATATATATATATATATATATATATATATATATATATATATATATATATATATATATATATATGCAATAAGATCACAGTAAATAGGTGATTTCAGAATATGCAAAACAACCACTCTGAAAGAATAGAGAAATTCCAAGCGATTTCGTGACTACTCACATTATCCTTGATAATGTGAGTAGTCACGAAAGCGCTTGGAATTTCTCTATTCTTTCAGAGTGGTTGTTTTGCATATATATATATATATATATATATATATATATATATATATATATATATATATATATATATATATATATATATATATATATATATATATATATATATATATATATATATGTATGTATATATATATATATATATATATATATATTTATATACGTATATATATATATATATATATATATATATATATATATATATATGTATATATATATATATATATATACATATATATATATATATATATATATATATATATATATATATATATGTATGTATATATATATATATATTTATATACGTATATATATATATATATATATATATATATATATATATATATATATATATATATATATATATATATATATATATATATATATATTTATATATAAATATATGTAAATATATAAATATATATTATATATATATATATATATATATATATATATATATATATATATATATATATATATATATATATATATATATATATATATATATATATATATATGCAAAACAACCACTCTGAAAGAATAGAGAAATTCCAAGGGCTTTCGTGACTACTCACATTATCAAGGAACTATGAAAGTGAAGCATCCAAGGAAGCTATATAAGGGGTCGGCCAATACCCAAGAAATGTAATTGATAAATCTTTTAAAGTTGCTAGGAACACTTTTTATAATCCAAAAAAGGGCAACCAGCCTTATTCAACTAAAAATATGGTGGTTCTCCCTTACCATGAAAACTTGGTTGGTATGCCTTCTCTTCTTAAGACTTTTAATATTAAAGTTGTATTCAAAAATCTTGATACAGTAAAAAAACTTTTGATTAAGAATTCCCCCCAAAATGCTGATGGATGTGTCTATAAGATTCCTTGTAAAATTTGCGATTAAGTTTATTACGGTCAAACTGGTAAAAATCTCGAACTAAGATTAAAACAACATAAATATAGCATTAGAACTGGACAAGATTCCAATGCTCTATTTATTCATGTAAGAGATTTTAACCATCCAATTGATTTTCAAAAAGTTGAGAAAGTAGTATCATGCAAGTCCATGGTCGACAGGAATATAATTGAATCTTGTTTCATAAAAAGCAGTTTTGACAATAATATGAATATTTCCTTTGGTTTATATAAATTAGATCCATTTATAATTAATAGAATTTGGGTAGACTTTAATAATACACTGGACAAATAAATAGCTTGGGGGTGAGTTTTGCAAAGGACCTGTCCAAGTTGGCTCGCCGCGCGTCATGTGTTTAACCGTTGTGGGATCTGATAGTGAGGTGCTGGCCGACCCCTTATATAGCTTCCTTGGATGCTTCACTTTCATAGTTCCTTGATAATGTGAGTAGTCACGAAAGCGCTTGGAATTTCTCTATTCTTTCAGAGTGGTTGTTTTGCATATTTTGAAATCACCTGTTTACTGTGATCTTATTGCATATATATATATATATATATATATATATATATATATATATATATATATATATATATATATATATATATATATATATATATATATATATATATATATATATATGTGTGTGTGTGTGTGAGTGTGTGTGTGTGTGTGTGTGTATGTATACGTATATGTATATCTTGGAGTGCAAGGTTAGTAGTATGGTATGTACAGTTATATGAAGAATTTAATTTGGAATGTAGGCAGTATGTGTGTGTATATATAGTGAGAGGGCCCTTCAACCAACCAATGGGCCACCTCATAGGATGGTTCTAGAGTCCTTTTCCCCAGAATCTAGCTAGTGTGGTCTTCATGACTATGAATGGTTTTCATGGTCAGGTCTGGTGTGGTCTTCAGCACCAGTTCTGATGTGCTTTAGATAACTTGATTTGGCGTCATGGTAACGAGCCGGTCTGGCGTGGTGCCGACAACCTGGTCTGGAACGATGTTGACCAGATTTATGGTGATTTTGTCCAGTTGTGGTGTTTCTCTTGGCAACCAGTTGCGCTCCGGTCATGACGATCAATTCCAGTGTTAACTAGACGACCAGGCCTGGTGTGGTCTTGAGGATCAAATCTGGGGTGGTCTTGACGTAGACTAGAATGGTCTGGATAACCAGGTCTTGGGTAGTCTGAACGACCAGGTCTGAGGCTGTCTGGATGACTATGTCTGGGGAGATTTGGACGACCAGTTCTGGGGTGGTCTGGATGGCCAGGTCTGGGGTTGTCTGAATGACTAGGTCTGGGGTTGTCTGGACGACCAGGTCTGGAGTGGTCTGGAAGATATATCGCCTGCCTACTTCTCTTCCTCCTGTTTCCGAACTAAAAATATTATATTGAAAAGCGATACACAATATGTAAACACACGCTTGCTGTTTCCGGCCTCACGGATTCTTATTCTCTCTCTCTCTCTCTCTCTCTCTCTCTCTCTCTCTCTCTCTCTCTCTCTCTCTCTCTCTCTTTTACACAGGGTCAGTTGATCAACTGACTTTATCTCGTTGACATCATTATGCTGTACGAATGTGTTCCATACTCGAGTCATCCTGGGTATGTATGATCTCAGATGGAGTGATGTTCTGGAGAAGGGTACAGCCAGAGTGAATTTGCTGCTTTCTGCCCGTCTTGTGGCATAAAAGCTTGTTTCACGCTGTCCTCGAAGTGGATCCAAGTTTTTTACTTTGACAATATTGGCCTTGTACATAACAGTATGGCCACCCACATCCCTCCTATGTTGAAGGCTCTGCTGAAATGACAGATCTATCCAGGACGGGTCCAGGCGAGAGATGAGACGTCTTGCTCTGTTCTCCACACACACACACTCTCTCTCTCTCTGCCTTTTTTTCCTCCTTACTTTACCACTCTTATTTCTCCTTCTTTATCTCTTGTTTTCTACTCACTTCTGAGATTTCTTCTTTCGCCCCAACATTTCTGGTCTTCTTTGGCGTTTTCCCTACTTCTTTACCGTTTTTCTTTTCTCTCCGTTTTCGCCTCTACTCTTTCATTTCATCTTCCACAATTTTTTACCCAGTTCCCAGTTTCTTTCCCCTCTGTGTTTCTTCCTCTCTTTCGTTTCATTTCCTCCATTCTCCATAGACTGCAGAACTACTCTACAAGTATATTCTAAAAAAAACTCATTCTCTGATAGGTCTATTTTTCAGCTTTATTCAAACAATTGAGTAAAGAAACTTAGTAACCAAATTTTTTCTTAAATAAACTGAACATATTTTGGTTTAATAAACCTGTCTTAGACTAGGATAAAAATTCGACATTATAATGAAGCGTTAATGTGTATTGGAGGTGTGCACACTGTAAGGTGAATGTCTCTCACTGTATACGCGGTGCTATCAAAAAGTTCCCCAAACTGCTTACCTAATCACCTTGTTGACGTTGTACTTTCCCTGGGAGGTTATACACTAATCCCAGCGCCTCTGTCACTTCTCGAAACATTTCTGGAATTCTTCTTTCGTAATGGCGCGGCCTGCAATTCTGCTTGAATCTCTTCCACGTCGTTAAAACGACATGGAAAGAAAGACGTCACATGGGGGCTTGATTAGGGAAGTAGGGAGGGTTGGGGAGGACCACCTGTTGTTTTTGATCAGATAACGATGGTCTTTTTGGTTTTGAGTCAGTGAGCGAGGCACAGATTCGCAGCCACTCACCTCATGTTCAAATTTAAAATCAAAATGCTTTAACACGAGCCATTAAAAAATCCCACAGCTTTTGCAGTTTCCTTGATACTCTGACCACTATCTTCGTGAGTAACTTCCTCACTTTTTCAAAGTTGGCGTCTGTTTTTGACGTCGATGGACGACCAGAGGGTTCATCATCCTCAACTAATGCTTGTCCTGCTTTCAATGAAGAAAACATTCAAAACTTTGTGTCAGACCCATTACTTCGTCGCCAAATGCTTGCCGAAGCACTTTGTATCACTAGCCATTTTACCGACCTTGAAGAAAAATTTTACCCACAAACGCTGTTCTTTCTTTTAAGAATTCCATTGTTTCTCAAAAAATCGCAACAACGCGCTGACATGCCGTAAAATGCCATCTAACCTCAACGCAATAACCGACCGCACTGAAACTAGCCATCCTTCTTCACAAAGGAGTGTACTGCGCAGCATGATCTACGCCGCCACCATATTTCACCCAGGAAGTGCGTGAAATTTCGAGTCCAGGAACTTTCTGAAAACACATCGTTTACTTTAATCCCCATTTTATTGATTAAAGTTTACTTGACTGGAGGTAGACAGGATACAAGAATTCTTCATCGCCCTTATGTAGTCGATAGGCTTTAAACCCTATTAACCAACTGCCAGTCAAATGAGGCAAAACCCAGATATAGACAAAAGCACAAATTCAGAGCAGTCAATATGTATACAGTGTGTTTCAAAAAGATGGACCCAACTTCAAAGCAATTTGTTATGAAACTGGGTCCATTATTTTTAACACTGTATTTCTATCTCCACCTGAGAACTTCTTCAGCAGTAGATTTGCTGAACTTCAATGACATGTTAATAGTGCGATGTTCAGATTTATTTTCTAACTGTTGCAACAGTGTAAATTCACGGTCATTCACGGTAAATTCACAATGTAAAGCACGGTCATTACTTTATAAGCTAAGACCGCAAGAGCTGTCAGAAAAGGACGACATCTCACCATCACCGTTTTCTAATTTACTTCAAAAGGCAGCCCTTTTTTTGGGGGGGAGGGAGGTGAGGAGGGGGATGGGAGGAGGTTGGGGGAGGGGGAGGGGTGGCAAACTTATGATCCAAGAAACTGGAGCTTCCCTTCCCCCTTTCCTTGGATCAAACCTGATTACCTCCCACACTAAAGACTTCGTATGACACCTAACTATTTAGCGTTCTCCCATGATAATAATAATAATTATCTGGTCGAGAGGATGAAAGGAACATTTAAAGCTCAATAAGATAAAAAGGAGACGGAAAGAAGTAATTGGAAAGAGAACACGGGAAGAAGAGAAGAAAAACACACGGGAGAAAAGACGGGACGGGCACACGGGCAGAGAGACTGGAATAAAAACGAGAAGACGAGGGGGAGGAGGAGGAGGAGGAGGAGGAGGAGGAGGAGACTGAGCTCCTTCCTGAAGGCCGCGGGGGACCTCCTGTCTTTGGCCTAGATAATTAGTTAATTACGCTGAATTAATTGAAATGACAGCCTCAACTCTATCTGCATAAAAAGGGGGAAGTAGTGAAGGGAGGGGGGCAATGGGAAGGGAAAGAATAGGTGGAAAAGGGGTTGCGAGTGTCGGGGAGACACGAGGTGGTGGAGAGGGGTAAAGGGATGGGATAAAATAGGGGTGTGATCGAGAAACGTAAACAGCTTACGTCATCAGTCGCTCTTCAATTGTTTTTTTTTTCCGGAAGGACGTACAACGCAGGTTACAGATCAAGTTCCAACACTGAATTCAGGCACTATACCTCCCGTCTCTGAAGCTTTTGTACCACCCTCGAAAATATATATCCTCACATCCCAGCATCCAAAACATATATCCCAGCATAAAAAAAAACTTATAGTCCACCATCCAGAACTTATAAACCAGCTTCCAAAACTTATATCCCAGCATCCAAAACATATAATCCAGCTTCCAAAACTTATAACCCAGCACACAAAGTTATTACCAGCAGTCAGTGGTCTTCTCTTCACCATGTAGCACTGTTGCTTGTGTTTCTTCTTGATAATTTATCCTACCAGCAGTCAGAGGTCTTCCCTTCACCACTTAGTACTCTGCTGCTTGTGTTTCTCCTTGATAATTTATCTTACCAGCAGTCAGAGGTCTTCCCTTCACCACTTAGTACTCTGCTGCTTCTTGATAATTTATCCTACCAGCAGTCAGAGGTCTTTCCTTCACCACTTAGTACTCTGCTGCTTGTGTTTCTTCTTGATAATTTATCCTACCAGCAGTCAGAGGTCTTCCCTTCACCACTTAGTACTCTGCTGCTTGTGTTTCTTCTTGATAATTTATCCTACCAGCAGTCAGTGGTCTTCCTTTCACCACTTAGTACGCTGCTGCTTGTGTTTCTTCTTGATAATTTATCCTACCAGCAGTCAGAGATCTTCCCTTCACCACTTAGTACTCTGCTGCTTGTGTTTCTCCTTGATAATTTATCCTACCAGCAGTCAGAGGTCTTCCCTTCACCACTTAGTACTCTGCTGCTTCTTGATAATTTATCCTACCAGCAGTCAGAGGTCTTTCCTTCACCACTTAGTACTCTGCTGCTTGTGTTTCTTCTTGATAATTATCCTACCAGCAGTCAGAGGTCTTCCCTTCACCACTTAGTACTCTGCTGCTTGTGTTTCTTCTTGATAATTTATCCTACCAGCAGTCAGAGGTCTTTCCTTCACCACTTAGTACTCTGCTGCTTGTGTTTCTTCTTGATAATTATCCTACCAGCAGTCAGAGGTCTTCCCTTCACCACTTAGTACTCTGCTGCTTGTGTTTCTTCTTGATAATTTATCCTACCAGCAGTCAGTGGTCTTCCCTTCACCACTTAGTACTCTGCTGCTTGTGTTTCTTCTTGATAATTTATCCTACCAGCAGTCATAGGTCTTCCTTTCGCCTCTTAGTACTTTGCTGCTTGCGTTTCTTCTTGATAATTTATCCTACCAGCAGTCAGAGATCTTCCCTTCACCACTTAGTACTCTGCTGCTTGTGTTTCTTCTTGATAATTTATCCTACCAGCAGTCATAGGTCTTCCCTTCACATCTTAGTATTCTGCTGCTTGCGTTTCTTCTTGATAATTTATCCTACCAGCAGTCAGAGATCCTTCCTTCACCTCTTAGTACTCTGCTGCTTGTGTTTCTTCTTGATAATTTATCCTACCAGCAGTCAGTGGTTTCCCCTTCACTACTTAGCACTCTGCTGCTTGTGTTTCCTCTTCATATATCATCATTCCACTAGCCAGTGGTCTTCCCTCCACATCCAAGCCCTCTTCTACTTGTATTTCGTCTTCATGCCTCATCATTCCAGTCAATTTTCACTCACCACTTACCAGCTGTCTTAAATTCATACACTTTCTCACTTTATTTATTTCAAACTAATCTTCCTTTCCTGCAGCAACTGCTTAAACTACTTACATAATTTTTTTTAACTCAATCGATTTTACCACTCTTTTTACCTATTGACGCCTATTTCTCTGTCTTTGAACTATCTTCTACTTTTGTCTAGCTACCATTAATGATCACAATTATTATTTGCTGGTTTGAAAACTAATACATCCCATAATGTTTCGTCCCTCTTGTATATTGTCCTAAACTCTTCTCTTTACTCACTACTTCGTACCATATGTGTAATTTTTGTATTTTTTTTGTGTATTGCCTGTTAACGCAATCTCTAAGTAAAAAGAAGTTATGTATCTTACAATGTTTCTTCTTTGTTACGTCGTTCAC
This sequence comes from Cherax quadricarinatus, assembly GCF_038502225.1. Lineage (NCBI taxonomy): Eukaryota > Metazoa > Arthropoda > Malacostraca > Decapoda > Parastacidae > Cherax > Cherax quadricarinatus. Next base: position 21,376,996 of record NC_091301.1, on the reverse strand, counting down.
TGCCTCTCTCTTTCTCTCTCTGTTTTTTTTTTGGCACTCGTGTCTCACTTGATTCAGATTTTGAAAACAGTTCCTTCACATCTCTTAGAATTTGTCTCACCTATTTTTTTTCCTCACAGTCAAGTACATTAACAATTAACACTAAGAGGATCACACCTCTCACGGTCGTCCGCTACACAGTTCGATCACTCTTAACAAGGTTAAGGATCCCTAGCTTCATTGACAAGCTATTTACAGGTTAAGGATTCCTAACTTTATTGGCAAGCTAAGAGCTGTTACCTACATCAGCTCATTTGAAAGCATTTTTATTGTTATGAGACATACAAGTAGGGAACAGGATGAAGTTGGAGCCATCTGTGGGCCAGCATTTTCATTTGATCAACTGACTTTATCTCGTTGACATCATTATGCTGTACGAATGTGTTCCATACTCGAGTCATCCTGGGTGTATATGATCTCAGATGGAGTGATGTTCTGGAGAAGGGTACAGCCAGAGTGAAGTTACTGCTTTCTGCCCGTCTTGTGACATAAAAGCTTGTTTCACGCTGTCCTCGAAGTGGATCCAAGTGTGGTACTTTGACAATATTAGCCTTGTACATAACAGTAAGGCCACCCACATCCCTCCTATGTTGAAAGCTCTGCTGAAATGACAGATCTATCCAGGATGGGTCCAGGCGAGAGATGAGACGTCTTGCTCTGTTCTCTACTCTGTCAAGCAGTCGCAGATGAGAGGGGGGGCAGGAAAACCAAGAAAGTGGAGCATACTCAAGGTGTGAGCGTACTTGTGCCTCGTACAGAATCTTGCAACCCCCTACTGTCAAGTAGATGCGAGATACGGCGAAGTGCTGTAAGCTTCCTGGCTGCCTTGTTTGCAAGATTTACAACATGGTTCTTCATGGTTAGTTTGGAGTCAAATTTCACCCCAAGGATATCAACTTCTCTCTCTCTCTCCCTCTCCCTCTCCCTCTCTCTCTCTCTCTCCCTCTCTCTCTCTCTCTCTCTCTTAGGGATACAACCAACTTCATTTTTTCTCTCATTTAAACTGTTCTAACGTTCATAATTTTCATACCCATATAGTTCTTTGTCGTTAAAAACATCATTATTTTGCTTACAAAACATTTTTTTTTTACATCCATGTTATATTGAAGCACTACTTGATATCCCAGGTTCTTGATATCCTTCAAGATATAACGATTACCAGTCGCATATGAGAATGTAAAACGTCAGACAGACTTCCATTTTAAAAATTACTTTACAAAATAAATTGTATAAATAGGAGAAAGAATGGGTGGGATTAAGAATGTCGTGGGAAGAGGAAATGTGTAAGAGGAAAGAGAAATAAAGAGGAAGGGAAGGGATATTGGGAGACACTCTCCCCTCCCACTCACCTTCAACACCTTCAACCTATATACCATAACCCGCTTACGACGACGTTTCGGTCTTACTTGGACCCTTCACGAAGTTACTTTGTAAATGGTCTAAGTCGGACCGAAACATCAAAAGCTTCTCTCTCCTATGTGCGGGTTATTGGTGTATTGTTCCAGTCACGGTATTCGACTTTTTTATTCTTTATATGCCCTGTATGACTGTTTATCTTTTCTATTTTCTTCAAAGGTAATTGCCCTCTTTTCTCTGTTTAATTATTTTAGTTAAGTACAAAGAAAATAAGAACATCTGTACCTTGCAATTTTCCCTTAAATTATCAGAATATTTATTCAATCAAAATAACGTAAACATTTCCTAAGCAACATAGCCATTAATACATTTTCTTAAAAAAATCCAATCCTCGCATTTAAAACAAAAGACGATCACCGAAGATTAAATAAAAATAATACAAATACATAGAGCTGAAACCTGATTCGGCCTAAATCCATAAAGTCGGCGGATTTTTCCAAACAAACGCAAAAAACGTAAAGATAACGCCAGTAAAGCCTGTTGGGTGGAATTTGTTCTACATTTTTCAGACAGCAGTGAGTCCTCTGGGCAACTTTCCCAAATACAAAAAAAAAAAAAAAAAGAAAAAAAATGGTGAATAATCATGAGTACAGAAAGAGAGAAAAACACGAGATTTCATCACTTTATACATGCGTCTGTGTGTGTGTGTGTGTGTGTGTGTGTGTGTGTTTGTGTGTGTATTTGTGGTTGCAGGGGTCCAGACGCAGCTCAGGGCCTCGCCTCCGCGCTTGTCGCTACGAGGTCCACTCCCTCCGTGCTAGAAGAACCTTGTCATACCTCTCGTTGAAGCTATGTATGGATCCTACCTCCACTACATCGCTATCCAGATTGTTCCACTTCCTGGAAACTCTAGTGCTAAAGAAATACTTCCTAACATCACTCTGATTCATCTAAGTTTTTCCCTTCCAGTTATGGCCCCTTGTTCCTGTGTTCCATCTCTGAAACATTCTATTCCTTGTAAGGTTCAGTTCCTTTAGTCTCTCCTCAAAACTCAATCACCTCAGCTCTGGGACTAGTCTTGTTGCAAACAAGTGTAGGCTCCATTGTGATGCTGCATACACGATGAAAGCCCTGATACGAAGTGTAGAGAATCCTGAAGGATTCTTCATTGAGATTTCTGAAGGCAGTTCTGAGATTAGATAACCTCACATGTGCTGCAAATATAATGTATATGCACCTCTGCCAATATGTTGGGTGTCATGTTCACTCACTTTGTTTATGCCTTATATGTATATATACTACATATATACTGTGCACTTAGCTTTGTTCAACTCCAGGAATCGCTTGCATAACCACTCTTGCAGCGTGTTAAACTCTTCTTGTAACTTATTTCTATTGTATTCCATTTTATTCGTCTCATTAGTTTTATTTATAAGCAAACAATCCAAGCCCCTCTGGCAAGTCATTTACATGTATTACAAATAGTAATGCCCAGGTATTGATCCTAGGGGAACCCTGCTTGATACACAATCCCATCTTGAAACATATCCCTTACCATCGCCCTGTTTTTTTTCGTTGGTCTACTGTCAAATGTTTTTCTGAAGTTCAAGAATATGCAGTCGACTAATCCCTGTCTTTTTTTTGCATTATTTTTGTTATTCTGTTATAGAAATTGAGTAAGTTAGTGAAACAAGGCTTCTCTTCTTTAAATCCGTGTTAGTTATCGGTAACAAAATTTCACCTCTTTAGGTAGTCAACCAACCTCTTCCTGATTATCTTTTTCTATACACTGACATTGCGTTATCTGCGGACATTAAACTGTACGAGTCTAGGTCTCCGGAAAGTCATTTTTCGCATACAAGCAACAAAATGGATCACAAAGCGAAACCTTTTTAGGGACCCGATGGATACATTAGAGTAATAATTGCAATTTCCGTGTAACCATTGGCGTGTATAAGTGCACTGTGATTAATGTTATATTACCCATTTCATGATTGTGGAAATATATTGGTAATTAGAGATGAGGTGAGGAGCCGAGACTCGACTCTGGCAGAGAAAAATCATTTTGGAAAAGCCGATTTAATTAGAAATACAAACGATTATCAATTTGTACCAATGCTCCCAAATTCTGCGCGATGATTATCGTTCCCTGGACGCGGTAAATCCTCTCAACGTGACACTTATACTCTTCCAGAGCTTATTACATTGACTTCCCTTACCCCCTCCCCTACTAAACAGCTTCACCCCATCCCCCACACAACCCTTCACCTCACCAGTCCCAACTCATGCTATCCGCCTCTCCCTTTTATTACAGGAGTGGCTCTTGTCCTTCTTTACTGTATCCTCTGTCACTGTCTCCCACCTTTATCTCTCACTTTCTGCTCTTACTCTCTTCTGTCACTTTCAACTTTATCTCACTTCTATTTCACACGTTCACTTCTATCTTCTCATCTTCCTCTCAATCTCATCTTTCACTCCTATCTCTCAATATTATCATCTCACACTTTCATCTCAGTGTTTTTTAACCTCTCACTTCCCTCTCTCACTCTCTTTTCAGATTTTAGAATCTCAGGTTTAGGTGTTGAAAAAGGAGGTTCTACTTCTTCAGGAGGAAAATAGGAGGCTGAAGCTTCGCCTAGAGGAGCTTGAGAGTGAGTGTGAGAAGGGTTTATCTGGTAAGGAGGAAATGGTCACCAGCAGTGAGAGTGGCAGCCGCTTTAAGTGGCAAGTGGTTCACAGTTCAGGAAGAAGGAAGATAAGGAGGGTTAACAGAGAAGATGTGAAGGTAGGAAATCGATTCTCTGTTCTCCAGGACGAGTCCACTTCAGGTAAGAATATTTTAATTGTAGAAGATTCTCAGGTAAGATATATGGATCGTGCTTTTTGTAACAGAGACAGAAAGGTCAGACAGAGGGTGTGCCTTTCAGGAGCTGGTGTTGGTGACATAATCAGCAGATTGGATAATATTATGTAAGGTAATGGGAACAAGCCCATTAACTATCTTATTACTGGGGGTAATGTCATTGGGAAAGGCAGGAGACAGGAGCTGCTGGATAAATACAGGTTAGCCATAGAAGTAGTCAGGTCTAAGGGAGGGATCTCAGTCATATGTAGCATCTTACCTAGAAAGGGAATGGGCAATGAATGGATGTCTAGGGCAATTGGTATAAATTGCTGGCTAGACAGGTACTGCAAAGAACTTGCAAAACCCATTTGTTGATAATTGGGACATATTCTATGGCAAATGTGATATGTATTCAAGGGATGGGGTTCATCTCTCAGGGGCTAGAGTGATTGCATTAGCCAATTCGATTGAGGGGATAATTGATGACTTGTCTAGGAATTTTAAACTGATAGATTATAGAGGTATAGATGTTTGTGGGAAACAATCAGGCTGCAGTATTAGAGTTGAAAACAGCAGATATTACCGGGATACCTCAGGGATATGTTTAAAAGACAAAATTCAAAATAAAGTTGTTAGTAAAGGCAAATCAATTGATCAACAAAGAGAGATAGTAGAGGGCAACGAGTGACTAGCTCCCTTAAGGTTTACTATACAAATAGTAGGAGTCTAAGAAGTAAGATAGATGAGGTAAGATTACTTGCAAGTGAAGGCAATATAGATATTACTGGTATAACAGAGACCTGGTTCAACCTGAAAGATAGAGAAATGCCTTCTGAATGCAACATACAGGGTTATAAACTATTCCACACTGATAGGGTCAACAGGAAGGGTGGCAGAGTGGCGATGCAAGTCAGAGATAATTTAAATTGTTGTCTTAGACATGATATAAGATTAGAAACATCGGACACAGAATGTGTTTGGCTACAGTTTCTCGAGGGTTTTGACAAATTAATTTTGGGTGTGATTTATATGCCCCCAAACCTTGATAGGGAGTGCAGTAAGCTGTTATGGGACGAAATTCATAAGGCATCTAGATATGAAAATGATGTATTAATGTGAGATTTTAACTTTAGACAAATTGATTGGAACAATATGACAGGAAATCTTGAATCTAGTGACTTTCTTGATGCGGTTCAGGATTGCTTTTTAGAACAGTTTGTGACAGAACCAACTAGAGGAAACAATCTGCTTGACTTGGTTCTTGCCAACAAAGAATCACTAATTAATAATCTTGAGGTTAATGATGAGCTTGGGGAAAGTGATCACAAATCACTTAGTTTCAATATATCATGGAATTACCCAGATAATTTTAATCAAATCTCTGTCCCAGACTTTCGCTTAGCCGATTTAATGGGACTGAAAAATTACCTGGGTGTGCTAAATTGGGATGACCTGACTATGGGTCAGGTAGGTGATCTTGGTTGCCAATATGACGTTTTTCAGAGCATAATTCTAGCTGCCCAGACAACTTTTGTTCCGAGTAGGGTAATTAGATCTAACAAAAATGATCCCAAATGGATGAACAATAGATTAAAACATCTCAATGGTCAAAAGAAAGGCATATATAGGCGTATCAAAAGAGGGGATGGGCAGTTAAGAAATCAATATATTCAATCAGAGAGAGAAATAAAAAAAAGAATAAGAAAAGCAAAAAGGGATTATGAGGCTAAGGTCGCAAGGGATTCGAAGACTAACCCAAAAGGGTTCTTTCAGGTATACAGAAGTAAGATTAGGGACAAGATAGGCCCACTTAAGAGTAACTCTGGTCAGATCACTGACAGTGATAAGGATGTGTGAAATTTTCAGTACCTACTTCCTTTCAGTTTTTACCCAGGAAAATACTAGGGATATTTCTGAAATAATAGATTTATAGAACAGGACGATAATAAACTATGCACGATTGCGGTAACTAGTGACATGGTCCTCAGACAAATAGAGAATTTAAAACCTAACAAATCTCCAAACCCTGATGAACTGTTTGCAAGGGTGTTAAAGGAATGTAAAGACGAACTTAGCATACCTTTGGCTAATATTTTCACTTTATCACTACAAACTGGCATAGTGCCTGATAAGTGGAAAATGGCAAATGTAATACCTATTTACAAGGCAGGTGACAGGTCCTTAGCTTCGAACTATAGACCAATAAGCCTTACCTCCATAGTGGGAAAATTTATGGAATTAATAATTGCCGAAGAAATTCGTAGCCATCTTGATAGGCATAAATTGATTAATGAATCACAACACGGTTTTACAAAGGGGCGTTCCTGTCTTACGAATTTACTGACTTTTTCACTAAGGTGTTTGAGGAGGTAGATCATGGTAATGAATATGATATTGTGTATATGGACTTCAGTAGGACTTTCGATAGAGTTCCACATCAGAGGCTACTGAGGAAACTTAAGGCACACGGAATAGAAGGAGAAATTTTTTCCTGGGAAGAGGCATGGCTCACAAATAGGCAGCAGAGAGTTTGCATAAATGGAGAGAAGTCAGAATGGGGGCACGTCACAAGCTGTGTTCCGTTGGGGTCAGTGTTGGGCTCGTTGTAGTTCACAATTTACATAAACGACATAGATGGGAATAAATAGTGACATAAGCAAATTTGCTGATGACACCAAAATAGGCTGTCCAGTTCATTCTAGTGAGGACACTAAAGCACTACAGGATGATTTGAATAGATTGATGCAATGGTCGGAGAAGTGGCAGATGCAGTTTAATATAGACAAATGCAAAGTTCTAAAGGTTGGACAGGAAAATAACCATGCCACATATAAAGTAAATAATGTAGATCTTAATATTACGGATTGCGAAAAGGATTTAGGAGTTCTGGTTAACAATAATCTAAAACAAAGACAACAGTGCATTAGTGTTCGCTAAAAAGCTAACAGAATCCTTGGCTTCATATATAGAAGTATAAATAATAGAAGTCCTCAGGTTGTTCTTCAACTCATATATATCCTTGGTTAGACCTCATTTAGATTATGCTGCACAGTTTTGGTCACCGTATTACAGAATGGATATAATTGCACTGGAAAACGTACAGAGGAGGATGACAAAGTTGATGCTATGTATCAGAAATCTTCCCTTTGAGGATAGACTGAGGACCCCGAATCTGCACTCTCTAGAAAGGCGTAGAATTAGGGAGGATATGATCGAGGTGTATAACTGGAAAACATGAATAAATAAAGGGGATGTGAATAGTGTGCTGAAAATTTTCGGCCAAGACAGGACTCGCAGCAATGGTTTCAAGATGGAAAAATTCAGATTCAGGAAGGATATAGGAAAACTCTGGTTTGGTAATAGAGTTGTGGATGAGTGGAATAAACTGCCGAGTACAGTCATTGAGGCTAAAACGTTGTGTTGTTTTAAAAATAGGTTAGATAAATACATGAGTGGGTGTGGGTGGGTGTGAGTTGGACCTGACTAGCTTGTGCTACTAGGTCTGATGCCGTGCTCCTTCCCTAAATGGAAGTGACCTGACTAGGTGGGTCATTGAGCTAATCCGGAGGGGGGGGGGCATGGACCTTCTCCGCATGGGTCAGTAGGCCTGTTGCAGTGTTCTTTCTTATGTTTTTATGTTTTATCTCCCACTTTCACTCAACTGTCACTGTCGTCTCAGTTATTTTATTCCCAGAACCCCTTACTTTTATCTCTCCTTCTCACTTTCAGCTCTCATTCTTCTCTCACTCCTTTGTCTCATCTCACACTTTTATCTCACTCTAGTATCTTACACTGTTCTCTAGTTTTTATCTCCCTCATTTCACATTTTCAAATCTCCCTCTCATCCCTCATTCTTTTTTAACACTTATATATCTCATTTTCATCATATATTCTCGTCTCACAATTGCATTTCTTATTCTTAGCTACACAAATTAGGCTGGGAAATCCCGCTAATAACTTGCACGCCACCAGTCAGTCACTACACCAGAAGTTACCTTTGGTAGAAACATTTGAAAGGTATTTAGTAGATTATATCGTGGAATCTGACACCAATTCGTCTCTGTAGTCCTATAAAACTGTACAGAAGAGGATCACTACCTTCACCACTGCGCACACTTCTCGTTTGATCTCAATTCTTGATTCAATGTCCGTTTTCTATATAGAAAATAGTATTGTTAGCTTGCACGAACTAGACAAAATTAATGTTGGTAGTAGCCACTAACACCGAGGATGCGACCACACCAGTCCACTAACATGTAGGATCAGACCCACACCAGTCCATTTACACCCAGGAAGCGAGACACACAAGTCCAGTAACACCCAGGATGTGACCCACACCAGTCCATTAACACCCAAGATGCAACCCACACCATGTATATAATAGGTTATCCATAAAATAGAGTATACTCTGTGGAAATGAGATTAAAGAAGTGTCAGTAGGTATACCACAGGAAAGTATTTTCCATCCCTTGATTTCAAAGTAACCTTCTAAATACATTGCTATCCTCACGTACTCACGTAAACATATAGACATAAGCTATGCTGGTAACATCATGATTCAAAGTATCTATGACAAAGCTCCTGACCAGCAAACGCCATACCTTAACCACTACTTTAAACCTTCCAGACATCTTGGTGAAGAGGTAACCTTCAATAAATTCATCATATGACAACTAAGTAAGTAACGCAAAGATAGGCTAAATGTTCTTAGAGCTGTTGCTGGCTACAACCTCACCCACGGTGCTAATGTAAGAATAGTGAGAATGATGAACACTATCATTATTAAACCCTTATTTGATTATGCTAAGCCTATGTTAATGGTAGCTAATGAAAAATCTCTTCGGCCTTTGAAGCCAATGGAAAACGAAGCCCTCAGAATTATCTCTGGCTTCCCTGAGATTAACATGTTCTTAAAATACGGAAGAAGCTTGTTTTTTCTTGTATCACTGGTAAATTAATTGATCTTAACGCTATACTTGGTATTAAGATGTTGAAAAATACTTCTGCCGGTGTAACCAAAAGTCATGATAAATATCTGGGAGTAAATAAATACAAACCCTAATGGATTGCGAAAACACACAATTACATTAAATCGTATAACCTGCATAAATTATTAACCATATCGTAAGGTCCTTTCTTAAATCAACTGCAAGTGCGTGAAAATTTGTCTAATTGTTAGTGAGAAGATATAAATATTATTCACTGATGGATCTAAACAGGAGTCCACTAGAAAAGATGCATTGGCATTTGTAGGTAAGAGTTAACATATAAGCATAAGAATTAACAAATTATCTTCTATATCACAAAATGAATTATTTTTCCTCCTAACAACACTGAAATTAACTTAAAAAATAAACCTGACTCCATGATCATTACTACATTTTATGATATCACATAAAACACTTGACTCTCATAATGACTCAAGCAGCATACTCACTGGAGAAGCCAGGAATACATATTTAGTGAAATTAATGTACAATTCTCATAGTTTCACTTTCACATTGAACTGCTCCTACGTGAAAAAAGCTGATAAATTAGCCAAAGTATTCTGAAGGAACAAATATATAAACCTTCGTCAGTGTCGAACATTAGTTAGGAAATTATTAAGCTGAATGTCATAGTAATGCAATTGGCAGCCTGTAACTTATTCTGGTAACATGAACGTATATATACGCAATTATGAAGCAGCTTGCAATGTAAACTGGCTCTGTAATAGGCTTGGTTACTAGTACTTCCCGTAGTTTACACTATAACGTATTTTCCGGCATGTAAGGCGTACGAGTATCGGCTGCTTGCTTGCAGTGTTTCCAAGCAGTTGTAACATAACGTTAGTTAACAAATACGAAAGCGTAACCCAAAGCCAACCCTGACCTTGAGAATACAAGGGTCAGGGTGATTTTTCAAGACTTTTTAGGAAAAAAACGCGCCTTATATGCTGGAAAATACGGTAAACAGACGATGATAAGTGTGGTCAGCTCCAGGTGTCAATCCTGAGCACTGTGTGCTTGATTGTTCACGTATCGAAGAATATACTGATAAACAGCATAACGCATGTGACACGTTAAGGCAACTTATTTGTGAAAATAAGACATAAGACTTTTTAAGTAACAATCCTAAATTTGCTTGCAACAGAAGAAATAATTATTGCAAATATATTCACAGATATACCCGTATTTTTTTGCGCTAAGTTACACAATGGATTTGCAGCTTCGGCAGCAAAATTAAAATAATGTACTCTCTCTCTCACTTTCAGTTTATACATGTATCTCACTCATTTCTTTATCTCACATGTTCATTTCTCATCTCTAACTCCCAGCTTCCTCATCTCATTTCTTCCATTTATTACCCACTCTCATCAGTCCATCACGTCTCTTACTCATTTCTCTTGTCTCCTCACTCTCATCTATTTCCCTATCCCTCACTCATTTATTTTACTATCTCTCTTATCTCTCGTATCACTCCCTATCATTATCTCTTTTATCTCTCACCATATCTCTTATTCCTCTCCCTGTGTCTGACTCATCATTCTCCCTGTCTCTCACTCTTATTTGTCTGTCATTTCTTTCCACATCTCTCTCCTTATCTCTCACCCTCATCTTTCTCCCAGTTTCACTTGCTCTCATGTTCATCTCTCACATTCATCTCTCTCCCTTTCAGTTACTCTCCCTATCTCTCTCATCTCACACATTCTCATGCTTTTCCTAAGGTCTTCGGCAGTTCCTCTTTCCACCCTTTTATTCATTGTTCTCTCTCTCTCTCTTCCCCTTTTACATCCATTATTCTTATATTATTACATTTTCTCTTCATTCCTACCATTCCGTAAGGGGATGGTGAGGGAAGGGTTAGGCGAGGGGCCACTCTCCCAAGAGAGGAGAGGGAAGAGGGAGGAGGAGAAGAGGAGAAAGGAGAGAGGGAATGGGAGAAGAAGAAGAATGGTGAGAAAAGAAATGGATATAGAGGGAAAATTAGAACGGAGGTAAAATGAGGAAATGCAGATATATGATAAAACATGGAAAGGAAGGGGAAGAGAAAGAGGGGAAAGAAAGAAGACTGAAAGGAGAAAGTGCGGAAAATATGTCATATATATATATGTCATGCCGAATAGGTAAAACTTGCGATTTTGGCTTAAATAGCAATTCTCTTCTTACCGAATACTGCAAGAGAAAATTTGTGTATGCAATAATTTCGCAAGAATCATTCTGAGCCTAACTAAAACAATATATTTCATTGTGTCTGGCTTTGTTGTTCAGAGATAGACATTGCTTGGCACAAGTATAGTTTACTTAAGGCTGTTGCTGTTGATTTCCCCAAGGTCTTTCTCTTCTTTGTCTAGGAAAGTTTCCAAACATTTTATGCTCACGTTTGAGACTACATCCAAAATGTAATATTTTTTCCACCAGTCATTATTAAAACTCATCTTCCACGATTACTACGCTAATTTATCCAAGTCTCTTATTCCTCATACATTGTGCCTTCCGTAAATTTCGCTTCTTTAAGTGGTAGTCTCATGTATATGTACATACATACAGATATATATATATATATATATATATATATATATATATATATATATATATATATATATATATATATATATATATATGTATATATATTATATATATATATATATATATATATATATATATATATATATATATATATATATATATATATATATATATATATATATATATATATATATAACACGTTGTCCGTTTCCCACCAAGGCAGGGTGATCCAAAAAGAAAGAAAACCCCAGTAAAGAGAGAAAAAACTTTCATCATTCAACACTTTCGCTATCACTCATACGAAATCACTGTCTTTGCAGAGACGCCCAGATACGACAGTTCAGAAGTCCCTCCAAACTGTGAGTAGCCCAAATCCCTCCTTTAAAGTGCAGGCATTGTACTTTGCATATCCATTACTCAAGTCCGGAAATGTTGCTCTGCTCACACTCCAACAGGTAGTCAGGTCCCATAAACCATTCGTCTCCATTCACTCCATTCTAATACGCACACGCACGCTTGCTTGAAGTCCAACCCCCTCTCCCACTTTGTTCCATTCTCTCTAAATGACCAAACCATCTTAACAACCCCTCTTCAGCCCTCTGACTATTACTTTTAATAACTCCACACCTCCTCCTAATTTCCACACTACGTATTCTCTGCATAATATTTACACCACACTGCCACTAGACAGGACATCTCCAATGCCACCAGCCTCCTCCTCGCTGCAGTATTTACAACCCAAGCTTCACACCCATATAAGAACATTGATACCACTATACTCTCGTATATTCCCTTCTTTGCCTCCATGGATAACGTTCTTTATCTCCACAGATACCCTAATGCACCACTCACCTTTTTTCCTTTATCAATTCTATAATTAACCTCATACTTCATAAACCCATCCGCTGACAAGTCAACTCCCAAATATCTGAAAACATTTTCTTCCAAACTCCCTCCCTCCAATGTGATATCCAAGTTTTGTTAATCTAAATCGTTTCATACTCTCATTACCTTACTTTTACCTATTCGGAACGACATACACACACACACACACACACACACACACACACACACACACACACACACACACACACACACATATATATATATATATATATATATATATATATATATATATATATATATATATATATATATATATATATATATATATATATATATATATATATATATATATATATATATATATATATATATATATATATATATATATATATATATATATATATGTGTGTGTGTGTGTGTGTGTGTGTATACATACATACATATAATATGTATGTATGTATACATATACATACATATATATATAATAAAAAACGAATTAGCTAGGAAGGCTCTCTGAGATCTGTTCCTTACGTCTGGTCACTCAAGACACTTCTGTGTCTAGCTCCACATGTTTCTAATTGGTGAACCAGTTGTTAATCCAGGTCTATATATTATCTCCAGTACCATGAGTGCTTATTTTGACCAGCAATCTTCGATGTGGTTACCCTGTCCAAGGCTTTATTGAAACATTGATATACCACATCTGCAGGAACCTCTTTCGTACAATTTTTTCCCTAAATAATTGAATATGTTAAGTAATTGCAAAAAAATAAGTGATTGTATAAGCCACTTTGATTAGTGTTTTAGTGTTTATCTTCCAGTTTAAAAAAAATCGCGTCAATAACAGCCTCTCTCTGTTTACCAAATAATGATGTTAGGTTAATGAAAGGATAGTTGAGAGCACACGTATTTTCTCTCTTTTTTGAATGCTGTATTAACATAGACCAGTTTCTTGTCTTTATCACCTGTCATTTTTCTAATTCGTTAAATATTACTATTACTGGATATGTTGTCTACATTCCTCTATTATTTTATTAGGCAGTTCCTCATGCCCGCTTGATTTGTTTCTCAACTACTACATGCATTTTAATGAACAAGAGCTGCGAATTTCACTATTATTTAGTTTGCTTATTCAAGTCCAGGATATAAATTTTGTGGCTTGGAAATGTTCATATCTGTTCAATACTCGAAACAGCTAAAGGCTATGTTCAGCACTGAAACTGTTTCAGTGTGTTATTGTAGTATTGTTGCGTTTTATCTCTCTGATGTAACTGAGGAATTCGTAAAGCGCTATTCGTTTCTCAAACTCAGGTTTTCAGCTTTTTAACTTTCTCTCCCTTTCTCTCCCTTTCTTTCCCTCTCTCGCTCCCTCTCTCTCTTTCTCTATCTTTCCTCTCTCTCTCTCTCTCTCTCTCGGAAGGCACACACAAGAGAATGCACGAGAGAATGCTGTGACCAAACTAAAAGCTGGAAATTGCTTAGTGGGGAAACACTGGACTTATCTATGTATGAGAGAAAATTATGACCAGACTGAGAGCATTGGAGACAAAATCTCTGTGGTATTAGATTCTACAAATTTACAAATACGTGTGAGAATCTCAGAATCCTGGATAGCCTTGAGCCCACCTACATCCTTTGAAGGGCAGGATTGACTATTCATGTCTCTTTGGAGACGTGCACAGAAAGGCCATAGCTGAGATTATTGGCTCACTGATTTCTGATCGCTCGGACATACGCACGGAAGTGGATGCTGTGCGGATCAATTCAGTTAATACACGAAAATGAAGAGTGCTCGAAGAGGAAAAGTCTGATGCCGTCATCAGTAATATTAATTACTGGTGCGAACACTACTTGTCGGCTAAATCCCTTGACCAGGAATGAAGTGAAGCTAGTAGAAACATTGGACGTGTTTCTTTCCACCTGTTGTCTATGTTCCCCATCAGTAAAATGGGTACCTGGGTGTTAGTCGACTGGTGTGTGGTCGCATCCTGGGACACTGACCTAAGGAGGCCTGGTCACAGACCGGGCCGCGGGGGCGTTGACCCCCGGAACTCTCTCCAGATAAACTCCAGATAAACAGAAACAGCGTAGGCAAAGCCAAACTGAGCTAAAAAAAAAAAGAACAAAAATGAAAAGCAATAAAAAAGATAAATGGTACTGTAATGAAAATGTGATATACAGCGCGCTAGTTAAGAAAGCAATTGCAGTGAGAAAAAACTCTAATAATAAAAATAAGAGTTCCTTAAGACAGTAACGAGTGAGGCGAGAGAAACTAAAACTCTTTCGAAAGAGATGGCTGGAAGATTTTTGTAACACGTATACAACGAGAAACTTGTTTACAGCAGGTAAAGAAAAAAAAGATTAAAATAGCCTCACAGCACATCTGGACCCTCAGTGAAGAACAGAACTAATGAAGGGATGTGCTCAAGAAGCATCATGGGTGACATCCTGAGAAGAACGGAACTAATATTGGGATTGACTCACGAAATATCATGGGTGACCCCAGAGAAGAGCAAAGCTAATGAAGGAATGTGCTCACGAAACATCAAGGGTGTCTCTACAAGATGGCACCAAGGAGATGCAGAATCAGCTACACGAGAGGAGAGAAAATAGCATTAGAAGCACAACACGTAAGGAAGATATAAATGAGATCCCAGTTATTGATAAGGAAATGCTGGAGAATGATGATATTACATGTAAGAAAAGTGAAGCTCGTACGAACGTCAAAGGCAAGCTTAAAGTAATTGTAAATGTAACTGAAGATGAAAGTAATTAATTGCATTTATATATTAATAGTAATTGCATTTTTAGATTAAAAACTAATTGTTATTCTTGTCAAGTTTATCCCTGCTTAAATTACAGGGTACTATGACTGGATAATGACAAAATAACAGTACACATCAAATGTTACATAACTACATTCTGATATGATTCTCGTTGTTGGGTCAAGTTTTTTTTTTTTTAAAGTGCAAAGGGATTGTGTTCCATTCAGCGTAGATCTCTTAGCCTAGTGACGGGATTGTCCTCCAGGAAAATGATTGTTTGTAAAGCCACTTCAGCACAGTCAGAGAGAGTATTTGGTATAGCAGGAAATTTGTTTACTCCCAGTAGGGCGCAGACAGGACCTGCAATCCTCCGTGAACCTCTCCTGAAGAAGTGCAACGAAGGAATTTGAGTACCTTCCATGCTTGAACTGTAATATGTGAAAATGGCTGCAGCATATGTACGTTGTTGTGCACCTTTAGAGCCAATTTTATTTTCAATATTTTACACCTTGTGAAATAATTCATTTGCAGCTTACTGCAACAGTTCATTGCAACAATTCTTCTAATTATGTTCAGCCTCTGGGTGCAGTTTCCTTGTTTAAATTGTCTTGAATTAACAAAAATGTCATTAAACATGATCTTAGATCTCACATAGTAAAGTACATTATGTGAAACAAAGCTTATTTAGATAATAATCTTTCTGTGTCTTTGATTCATTTAGTATAGAAAATATTTTGCACATGTTCACCATCCGTTTGACTCTGACATTGTAAATGTTATTCTTGCATATTGTTCTCGTACTTACATCTTAATACAATATATGAAGCAAATTTTTGTTTAGCATTTCTAGCATTTAATAATGATTTCAACATTGGTAACATTTGAAGTAACCGAAGAAAATAATTTAATTCATCAAGAAATTGTAATTACAATTGTGATTTATTTTTCTTATCATCTAGTAATCGTAACTGAAAATCTGGAAGAGTAATCGATATTCTAATTGCAGTTGCTTCTGCAATTAAAGAGCATACTGAAATGGTCATAATTATCAAAGGCATGCCAACAACATAGAGGGAAGTCATTATCATCCTTGTTCCTAAGGTTGTTCAGGAACAAGAATAGGCCTAGTTGTACATTATGACTCACTGTCAGATATTTTCAGTTTAAACGCAAGGGGTACCTATAACAACATTGAAGAGGACATAAAAATACTCACAGCAGCCACTAGGGGGAATATGATGCTGCTTTAGGTCTTTTGCACTAAAACTGCAAATGCTTCTTCATAAGCAATACAATGAAAGGAATTAAGTATGAAATCCAGATGAGTTCTAAGACATAACCGAGCCAAGAAGGAAATAGTTGTGTATTGCTGCAAAAAAAGGAAGTAAAGTAAAAGGACACAAGTGCAACTAATGTGACATTTTATTGTGGCAACGTTTCGCTCTCCAGGAGCTTTGTCAAGAGCGAAACGTTGCCACAATAAAATGTCACATTAGCTGCACTTGTGTCCTTTTACTTTACATACTGTCGGTAATTCTACCATTATTACAAAAGGAAGTAATTATAAAAAAGTTACTATTGTTGCTATTGCAGGGAGAGAGAATAATAATGAACTAGCAGAAACAGAAGAACAACAATGCGGTATAGATTACTGCAGCAAATTACGAAGAAATATAGACGGCTGCAGCAAATTTCAAGGAAAATAAATGGATTAGAAATGTAAAGGATGAATTGAATGAAAAAAAGTGAATTAGTCAACTGTGGATCTGTATAGCATTACTAAGAGTTTCGATTTGGTGGAACGCATGTTTAGGTAAGAGAAGTGGAAATAAAAGAATAAAGATGGTGGTAGCTAGGATTCATTTGGGTTACCTGCATGTGTGGCAAGTTAATGCGGCAACTTCAAGAGAAGATAGACAATGGAGAGGCGGATTATAAACGCTTTCCGGTACTAAATCCTACAATGCAGCAGACTATAGTACTAATCACAATGCAGCAGATTATAGAACTATTTACTAATGTATGAACAGAGTAAATCGCAATAAAAATATGGAGTGTAAGTCACAACAATATGGAGGATTTGCTGCAATTAGTGATAGATACGTAGAATTTCACTTGTTATGGTAGTGATAATAACAAATTAACAAGGCCGAGAATGGAAGTGATATCACCAGTAGCGTGTGTGTTATTTGGTCTGTAATGTATTTAATGTCGGAATGATCAATCAGAGATTGAGTTGCGCTACCCAGCAAATTAGCCATTCAGTGCAAAATAAAAAAGAAAGAAACTGTCCCATTTTGTTAATGCAGTCGTATGTAGTTAATATATTCTTCTGGGTTACTAATCAATTTAAATTTCTTGTATGCAGTTAGTTTTTGACAAATGATTTCAACTGTTCCATTATTCAATTTGTTGTGGGTAGGTCATTTTCTTTTCATTTTCTTAATATGTTAGTCTTTTCGAAATACAGTTTTTTTCCGTGTACTATTTTGTTCTACATTGTTTGCATCAAGCAGTTCAATAGTCACAAAGTTAGTAAAGTCTATCTCGCTCCGGAACTTGGAATTATCCTATTATTATCCTGGATCTCATAAGGTTTATATATTTTGAATCCAGCAGTGTTGTGGCCATGGTTTCTCAAAGTTGCCTCCCACCTGTCATGATGACGAGGTCGCTACCTTCTTCACCCATGTTGGCAAGTGTGGCAACTTCATAATTCCCCTGAGAGATTGTGGTACTTAATATTAACAGAATTAAAGTCATCTGCTATTAATACTTCTATATTCAAACTACTGATTTCATTTTCGTCCAACAAGAGCACCTTTTTCTGACTTTATTTCGTGGGACGATATACAAAAACAAGTGTAATCTGTTCTTGCTCATTGCGATGAATTCCAACATACACGGAGTCAAAGTACCTCATCTTGTTTCTGAACTCCAGCCACATGTTGCCCTTTGTTAATATATACGATCACTAGACTGCGAGCTACATGGAATATATTTCATCCAGAAAAGTCAATTTCTGCAATAAAATAGATTTTTTTAATTAAACCAAGTTTAGCTTAGAGCGAGAGCGAGAGAGAGAGAGAGAGAGAGAGAGAGAGAGAGAGAGAGAGAGAGAGAGAGAGAGAGAGAGAGAGAGAGAGAGAGAGAGAGAGAGAGAGAGAGCTTGTCAAACCCTGTGTAAAAAAAGAGAGAGACAGACAGACAGACAGAGAATGGAGGGAAGATAAGAGAGCCAGAGAAAGAATTGTTATTACTTTCATAGATATATATATATATATATATATATATATATATATATATATATATATATATATATATATATATATATATATATATATATATATGTCGTGCCGAATAGGCAGAACTTGCCATCTTGGCTTAAATAGCAACGCTCATCTTGCCATATAGGACAAGCGAAAATTTGTGTATGCAATAATTTCGCCAAAATAATTTTGAACCTAACGAAAAAAATATATTTCACTATGTTTGTTTAGTATTAAATTATTCCAAACAAATCTAAAATATATTTATTTGGGTTAGGCTAAAATAAATTGTGCTTGTTATAATAAGGTTAGGTAAGTTTTCTAAGTTCTTTTTGGTGCAAAATTATAAATTTTTACATTAACATTAATGAAAAAAATATATCTTTAAACGTATAAGAGAAAATTTCAGAAAGGACTTAATTTTAAATGAATTCTTGCTAATTGACCAGTTTTACATGTTCGGCACGACATATATATATATATATATATATATATATATATATATATATATATATATATATATATATATATATATATATATATATATATATATATATATATATATATATGTATATATATATTAAAATGAGACAGGAGAATGAGGAAGGGGACGATCACGTGTAATGAAATATGAAAGAGGGGAGAGGAAAGCAAGGGGAAGAAAGGATAGAGAGAGAGGGGGAATAAATGGCAGACTAATGTAATAATGGCATAAAGGAAAGGCCATATTCCATGAATTAATAACATGTTTTTATAGTTGTCATATCAGCATCTATAATATATAAACCGAAGCTTTTCCTCTGAAGAAAATGGAAGGTGACGGTGATGATGATGGTAATAACGATGATGATGATGATGACGATGACTGCGGAAAATAATTTCCAAAAATAATGAGAATCACGAGGATGAAGTTGATGAATTTCTGGAACTGTGTGATCTGAGAGGGGCATCCCTGTATTTCATAACCCCAATCCCCTCTGGCTTATTGCGCGATTGGAATAGTGCAGTGTGCGGCGTAAGTTGATAGTGAAGTTAAATCTTAGCATTGAAGATCTGAAGGGAATCAGAGGAGTCAATTGAAAATCATCACACGGAAACTAATATTCTAATTTCTTCAATGATAAAAAGTAAATAAGAGACATTCATAGGCCAAATTTAATTTGAACCTTCCATAAATTCAACGAGACTAATATCCTAAAATACACAAGAACATTAAGTTTGAAAACACTCAGAAGTTACATTATCAAGTTACCGCCATGGAAGGATTTTAGTTAATCAGATGTGACACTCAAAAATTATATGAAAAGCGGAATTTCAGTCATTTCAGTTTCTTCCAATAAAACAAACTGGGACCCACACAGACCAAAATCAATCCAAATTTTTAAGGAAGACTGACGAGCTTTCACGAAAGTAAGTAAAGTAAGTTTCATGTAAGCCGAGCTTACTTAACCCACAAATTTTAACGATGGGAAACAATTTTCTTAACAAAATTGCTAAAATAAAATTTACATAATTCCGAGTGAGTGACACACTGTCCTAATAAAGCCCACTAATAACAAAAGTTTGAAACCGATCAGAAAATGCATTCTTGTGTAACTGATTAAAAAACTTCCAAGTTATTTAACTATTTCAGTAAAATGTCAAATTTGCACCTACTCGCACTAGACTTATGGTTTGTTATTCTTCTTATAGAATACATCGGCAATAATGTTTTGTAAACAGTCAGAAGAAGGATTCTCTAGTTACTGATTTAAATATGAATGTTACTATTTATTCAAATAAATCTGGCAAATTATGATTTATAACGACCAATGTTAGCTTGAGTCTTGTGTTTAGGAAGCCACACAAGTGATGAAAATTGGAAGCCTATCAGAGGAGTTATTCTCCAGTTATGGCACCGATTTCAACTTTCATACGTCAACAAATTTGCCTGCAGGCAAACGTAACTTAAAAGGTAATATTTATCCTGGCAGCAGCGATACATCAGCCACTATATTATTAAGCCACTTAGAAGACCTAAACAGATCTGCTCCTACACACATCTGTATTTCACTCTCCGCCGTCGTCGATTTTTTTTGGCCATCTTTTGCGGACTTTTGAATCTAATCCCTGAGGTCTTCGGAAGTTATCGGAGCCACTGCAAGAGGATGGGGCTGGGCTCAACGAGTTAAGTCATAGGGCGCGTGAATAAGTTAATTGTTCCAAGAATTTGGCCCTCTTACCATTAACAAGAGTTGAAAAATTGAGGCCGAATGAATGAGGTGTTCTCGAGCTATGAGCGAAATAATTTCGAAAGGCTGGAGGAAGAAGAAGAAGAAGAACAACAAAATAGTCAGGTAAAGTACTCCTTTGGGGATACCTAATATTTATACTACTACTAATAATAATAACAATAAAATTTTTTTTGATAGTATCACTGCTGCTGCTGCTGCTGCTGATGCTGCTGATGCTCTGATAATAATAATAATAATAATAATAATAATAATAATAATAATAATAATAATAATAATAATAATAAAATTAATAATAATAACAATTTTAATGATTATTATTTTGATACATTTAACAAATTATTAATAATGAAGAAATCTTTTAAAAATCTTACATATAAACAATGACTTTTCAGCTGAGTAAGATCATTAGAAGATTCCAGGAACTGCAGAAATTTAATCAAATATTTTACCTCTAATAATATTTCGTTCTATTACTTTTTGGAATCTTATTCATTTAATTAGACGATTACTTGTCTTCAGTTTTCCTACATCATCTCCTTTCATTCATTCATTCATTGTATTCTTTATCACTCTTTCTTCCGGTCCCTTTTTTGTTTGTTCTAGTTAGGGAAAAGTTTATATTAAGGTAATTAATGCTTATTTTATGAAGACTGTGAGACTAACTCACGATGTGGTTCGTCTGGAGGCACGAAAGTATTATTGATTTCTTCCCTGTTTTCTGATACTTGCCGACCGTGCCCTGGGTCAGTCCTTTCTTCACCCTCCATTGCATTCTTGAAACATTAGCTATTTTATCCGTTGTAGATACATCTGTAAATCTAGTATTGTTTTTAATATTGTAGTTTCTGGTTAAGAGTATTGATTACGCTATAGTTACGTTAACGTAATCCCTTTTTTCGCTCGCATCCTTAGGGCCTATATCTGTCATGTGTGTCTCATTATATTTCTGGTAATCTATGCGTTTTTTCCTTTTAACACACAGGTACGGCGTCTCTCTCCTGAACCATGAGTGATTAAGAAGCATTATTGTAGTATAAGCTGCAGATATTGACATTCCATTTACTTGATCGACTGTGCTCAGTGTCGGTCTGTGAATACCTTGCCTTCATATGCCAAGTGGTCCACTCAGAGAACCAATGGTACCTGCTACACCTCTGGGAACCCAACACCTCGCTTTACTCTGGAGGGCAACAGAGTTCCAGAAGCCGGAACGTTATACCATCTGCAGAGTTTGTGCCAACCTTCAGCGGCCCTACAAGAGCCTGGAAGCACCTACCTACTCTTACTATCATTTACAAAAAATGCTGTCACGCTATGGTTCTTTGGGTTCAAGATTTTTTTTATGTTTGGAGTATTTGTCATATTTTCCCACTGATAATTTATAATTATTTTCATTTGCATCATTTACACCCCCTTCAATTATTATGATAATTAAAGTTTTTTCGTGTTTATTTTCATGAAAGTGAAAGGTCAATTTCCTTAATATTTGTGGCAAATGAAGTCGACGTTACATCTAACGATTCTTTCTACCATAGGTTCATTTCAATTTTATTAAATGCGTGTATTTTCCGGTTTCGTGTTGTTTAAGTTTCTCCATTCCATTTGCTTCTTCGATTTCTCTATCTCGCTTTCTGTTTTCCTTAGATCTCACATTTCACATTTCCGCACATCACCTCAATATTCATTCATCAATGCTCTCCTTATTCTATGACTTTCTACCTAAATGGACTCTCTCTCTCTCTCTCTCAACCTCTCTCTCTCTCCTCTCTCTCTCTCTCTCTCTCTCTCTCTCTCTCTCTCTCTCTCTCTCTCTCTCTCTCTCTCTCTCTCTCTCTCTCTCACTCTCTAGCTCTCCCATTCCCTTCTTCCTGGCATTATTTCATTATCATTCCCCTCTCTTTCGTGTCTTCTTCCCCTCTTGACTAGACTCGATAGTTTTGTCGCTAATTTCATTTCCCCCGTTTATTCCATCTTAGCCTTCCTCTTCCTCCTGTTAATTTTCCTTCTCGTGTTTCTCCCTAGAAACTTGTTCCTCATCACATTCTCATTATCTTATGCTCTTCTCCCTATCATCTCATCTCATCTTCTCCTCGAACCGTGGGATTCAAACATCCCCACGAGGCTCTACTCGACAAAGAGACGTGCACTTTAAGCTAAGCTTTGTCCATCCTCCATGAACCAACATGTCAAGATGCTCATCTCACCACTACATAACATGTCTTTTTCCTCATTCTTTGTAGTCTGTTGAGGACCTTATACGAAAGTCAAAATGTAAAGAAAATCTCTTTTCCGGTCTCTGTCTTCATGTGAGTTGGCTGCTTACACACACAAATGTGTGTGTGTGTGTGTGTGTGTGTGTGTGTGTGTGTGTGTGTGCGTGGTATTTCCCAAGACAATTTTTTAAGTGATGTACGACACACCTTTTGTTTGATATATGTGAGTGAAACATAGCCAGTTTTATTACCAATATGTGTCTAACATGTGGAGTAAGGCAGCATCACACTGCTGATGCATCTAGTTTGGTGGAATAAATTATACTTCAGTTTTGGTGTTTATCGTCAGCATTTTCCTGACTCCCCCTTTTTAATATGTTTATCACCCTCTCTATCTGCCACGTATCGTTTAATTTTATTTCGTTCTTCTTGGTAACCAGATATTCCCTCACTCCCTTCATATTTTATTAATAATAAAGTTTTTCCTCTAGCAAGAGTGTTCAGCTTTTTCCTGACTTTCGGTGATCACTTTCCCTCGCGTGTTGCTCTTTGCCTTGTAAGGT
>NC_091301.1:21343358-21348358 GCF_038502225.1 Cherax quadricarinatus | reverse complement strand
GAACCTCAATCTTGCTATTATTCAATTGACAAACAATGAAATGTTCAGGAAGGTGAAAAGGGCGAGGAAAAATAACAAACCATAATACAATTAATGAATTAGTAATGTCTCCTGTCTCCTACACCTCGTAGTTTAGATATGGGTCGAGTCTCTCTCTCTCTCTCTCTCTCTCTCTCTCTCTCTCTCTCTCTCTCTCTCTCTCTCTCCCTCTCTCTCTCTCTCTCTCTCTGTCTCTCTCTCTTTCTTTCCAAATGTTTCTTCATCTTTCTTTTCTTCCATACATTTTTTCTTTCTTTCTTGGCTCAGAAGCTCAGAGTTTTCAATCTTATTAAATAACACCACACTGAGATCATGGCACTGAAGAACATGGCACTGAAGAACATGGCACTGAAGAACATGGCACTGAAGAACATGGCACTGAAGAACATGGCACTGAAGAACATGGCACTGAAGAACATGGCACTGAAGAAGACACAGAAGGACATGATATTGAAGGACATGACACTGAAAAACATAACACTGAAGAACATGACAGCAAAAAACATGACAGCGAAGAACATGACAATGAAGAACATGGCACTGAAGAGCATGACAGCGAAGAACACGACAGCGAAGTACATGACAGTGAAGAACATGGCACCGAAGAACATAGCACCGAAGAGCATGACACGGAAGAACATGACAGCGAAGAACATGGATAATACCGTGCTGAAAAAGAATCACTTAAGAACTCGCTTAAAAAATCATGGCATCTCACTGAGAAATACACTGAAGAACGAACAGTGAAAAATACACTGAAGAACAGTGAAAAATACACTGAAGAACAGTGAAAAATACACTGAAGAACAGTGAAAAATACACTGAAGAACAGTGAAAAATATACTGAAGAACAGTGAAAAATACACTGAAGAACAGTGAAAAATACACTGAAGAACAGTGAAAAATATACTGAAGAACAATGAAAAATACACTGAAGAACAGTGAAAAACATACTGAAGAACAGTGAAAACATGCTGAAGAACAGTGAAAAACATACTGAAGAACAGTGAAAAACACTGAAGAACAGTGAAAAACATGCTGAAGAACAGTGAAAAACACACTGAAGAACAGTGAAAAACATGCTGAAGAACAGTGAAAAACACACTGAAGAACAGTGAAAAACATGCTGAAGAACAGTGAAAAACGTACTGAAGAACAGTGAAAAACACACTGAAGAACAGTGAAAAACACACTGAAGAACAGTGAAAAACATGAAGAACAGTGAAAAACATACTGAAATACACTGAAGAACAGTGAAAAATACACTGAAGAACAGTGATAAACATACTGAAAAATAATGAAAAACACACTGAAGAACAGTGAAAAACATACTGAAATACACTGAAGAACAGTGAAGACACTGAGGAACAGTGAAAACGCTGAATGGCAATGAATGCACTAAAGAACACGTAGGAAGGCATTGAAGAACATGGACATACTGAAGAGCATTGATAAAAACAGTGAAGAACATCGAGCTCAAGAACATCGCAGCAGCTTAGATGCGTGAAGATCAAGATGTTGGGTCAGACAAGTATAGAAGGAGAGTAAATAATGTCTGAAACTGTGAATAGGGGAGGGAGAGAGGGAGGGATTGGTGGAGGGAGGGAGGGAGTGGTGGAGTGAGGGAGGGAAGGGAGGGAGGGATGGCAGGAAGGGATGGGGAGAGCAAAGACAGGGAGGGATGGGTTATAGAGAGGGAGGAAATGTGACAAGGACTGGAGGGTAGATGGAAGGGACGAGAGTGAGGGAAGGGTGATACAGAAGAAAGGAAGGTGGTAGGGAGGGATGGGAGGAAGAGAGGGATGAAAATGTGAAGAATGGGAGGGAGGGAAGGTGGGAGGGATGAGAGGGAAAGAAGACGGGAAAGATGGGAGTCAGGGAAGACAGGAGGGATGGGAGGGAGGGATGAGAGGGAGGGATGAGAGGGAGGGATGAGGAGGGATGGGAGGGATGGAGGGTGGGAGAGATGGAAGGCCGGGAAGTTGGGGAAAATCGGAGGCAGTGAAGGTGGGAAAGATGGGAGGGAGGGAAGGTAGGAGGGATATGAGGCAGAGAAGGCGAGAGGGATGGGAGGCAGTGAAGGTGGGAGGGATGGGAGGCTGGGAGGCAGGGAAGGTGGGAGGGATGCTAGGGAGGGAAGGTGGTAGGGATGGAAGGCAGGGAATGTGAGAGGGATGGGAGGCAGGGAAGTTGGGAGGGATGGGAGGCAAGGAAGGTGGGAGGGATGGGAGGTAGGGAAGGTAGGGGAGCTCGGAGGCAGGGAAGGTGGGAGGGATGGAAGGCAGGGAAGGTGGGAGGGATGGGAGGCAGGGAAGGTGGGAGGGTTGGGAGGCAGGGAAGGTGGGAGGGATGGGAGGCAAGGAAGGGGGGAGGGATGGGAGGCAGGGAAGGTGGGAGGGATGGGAGGCAAGGAAGGAAGGAGGGATGGGAGGTAGGGAAGGTGGGAGAGATGTGAAACAGGGAACGTGGGAGGGATGGGAGGCAGGGAAGGTAGGAGGGAGGGGAGGCAGGGAAGGTGGGAGGGATGGGAAGCAGGGAAGGTGGGAGGGATTGAAGGCAGGGAAAGTAGGAGGGGCGGGAGGCAGGTAAGGTGGGAGGGGTGGGAGGCAGGGAAGGCGGGAGGGATGGGAGGCAGGGAAGGTAGGAAGGACAGAAGGCAGGGAAGGTGGGAGGGATGTGAGGCAGGGAAGATGGGAGGGATGGGAGACAGGAAAGGTGGGAGGGATGGGAGGCAGGGAAGGAAGGAGGAATGGGCGGCAGGGAAGGTGGGAGGGATGGGAGGCAGGGAAGGTGGGATGGATGGGAGGCAGGGATGGTGGGAGGGATGTGAGGCAGGGAAGGGGGGGAGGGATTGGAGGCAGAGAAGGTGGGAGGGATAGGAGACAGGGAAGGTGAGAAGGATGGGAGGCAGGGAAGGTGGGAGGGATGGGAGGCAAGGAAGGTGGGAGGGATGGGAGGCAGGGAAGGTAGGAAGGACTGGAGGCAAGGAAGGTGGGAGGGATGTGAGGCAGGGAAGGTGGGAGGGATGGGAGGCAGGGAAGGAGGGAGGGATGGGAGGAAGGACGGGAGGCAAGGAAGGTGGGAGGGATGTGAGGCAGGGAAGGTGGGAGGGATGGGAGGCAGGGAAGGGGGGGATGGGAGGCAGGGAAGGTGGGAGGGATGGGAGGCAAGGAAGGTGGGAGGGATGGGAGGCAGGGAAGGTGGGAGGAATGTGAGGCAGGGAAGGTGGGAGGGATGGGAGGCAGGGAAGGTGGGAGGGATGGGAGGCAGGGAAGGTAGGAAGGACGGGAGGCAAGGAAGGTGGGAGGGATGGGAGGCAGGTAAGGTGGGAGGGATTGGAGGCAGGGAAGGTGGGAGGGATGGGAGGCAGGGAAGGGGGGAGGGATGGGAGGCAGGGAAGGTAGGAAGGACGGGAGGCAAGGAAGATGGGAGGGATGGGAGGCAGGGAAGGTGGGAGGGATGGGAGGCAGGGAAGGTAGGAAGGACGGGAGGCAAGGAAGGTGGGAGGGATGGGAGGCAGGTAAGGTGGGAGGGATGGGAGGCAGGGAAGGGGGGAGGGATGGGAGGCAGGGAAGGTAGGAAGGACGGGAGGCAAGGAAGATGGGAGGGATGGGAGGCAGGGAAGGTGGGAGGGATGGGACGGAACATCATTATTTAAAAAAAAAGTGAAAAATATAATCCATGTAAATATGCAGGCTTTTAGAGCAGAGCAAAAAATGGCAAGAGTTTAATAGTACTTGTGAAGGGCACGTCCGATACCTTTTATATGTCAATGCAAATGATTTTTTTGTCAAACATTAATATTCGCATTTATTCCAATTTTGCATTATTATTTGCAGTTGGTGAGGACGTTGAGTGCTTGTTACCCTGTGTCTGCTGTCAGTGACGTGTGTGTGTGTGTGTGTGTGTGTGTGTGTGTGTGTGTGTGTGTGTGTGTGTGTGTGTGTGTGTGTGTGTGTGTGTGTGTGTGTGTGTGTGTTTGTGTGTGTGTGTGTATGAGTGTGTGTGTGTGTGTGTGTGTGTGTATGTTTGTGTGTGTGTGTGTGTGTGTGCGCGCTCACCTGTTTGTTCTCACCTATTTGTGGTTGAAGAGGTCGAGTCATAGCTCCCTGCCCCGCCTCTTCACTGATTGCTACTGGGTCCTCTCTCTTCCTGCTCCATGAGCTTTATCAAACCTCGTCCTAAAACCATGTATGGTTCCCGCCTCCACTACGTCACTTTCTAGGTTATTCCACTGCCTGACAACTCTATGACTGAAGAAATACTTCCTAACATCCCTTTGACTCATCTGAGTCTCCAACTTCCAATTGTGACCTTTTGTTTCTGTGTCCTATCTCTGGAACATCCTGTCTTTGCCCACCTTGTCTATTCTGCCCAGTATTTTATATGTCGTTATCATGTCTCCCCTGACCCTCCTGTCCTCCAGTGTCATCAGGCCGATTTCCCTTCACCTTTCTTCGTAGGACAATCCCCTTAGCTCAGGGACTAGTCTTGTTGCAAACCTTTGCACTTTCTCTAATTTCTTGACGTGCCTGACCAGGTGTGGATTCCAAACTGGTGCTGCATACTCTAGTATGGGCCTGACGTATATGGTGTACAGAGTCTTGAACGATTCCTTACTGAGGTGTCAGAACGCTATCCTTAGGTTTGTCAGACGCCCGTACGCTGCAACAGTTATCTGATTGATGTGCGCCTCAGGAGATGTGCTCGGTGTTATACTCACCCCAAGATCTTTTTCCTTGAGTGAGGTTTGCAGTCTTTGGCCACCTGCGGCCTTCTTTGCCCTTCCCCAGTCTTCATGACTCTGCATTTGGCAGGGTTAAATTCAAGGAGCCAGCTGCTGGACCAGGCTTGTAGCCTGTCCAAGTCTCTTTGTAGTCCTTCCTGATCCTCGACCGATTTGATTCTCCTCATTAACTTTACATCATCTGCAAACAAGGACACTTCTGAGTCTATCCCTT